>NW_019211458.1:40796901-40826225 GCF_002443255.2 Varroa destructor | reverse complement strand
ATGTATATTTGTCCTATTGCTCCACATACTTTAAGCCTCCCAATTATTAGCCAAGCTATAATTGGAGCTTTAGCTCTTTTGAAAGGAAACCACAATTGAATTCACACTGTAAAATAACTTGCGGGGGAAAAATTATTGGGTCCTTGATAATCTTACACATTGAATAGCTTTCACCGTTATCGAACGTGAAAGATTATGAACAGTCTCTACCTGGAGGTCAATTAACCTGAATTTATAGGATTTGAATAGCAAATAGATTGCAGCATGATTTTGTCGATCTCGTTTAGATACTATGTCTAGTATTTATAGGTATAAGCGTTTCCGTGTATCGTAGTGAAGGTCAAAATACCTGGAGGTATCCAGTACCTAATAGAGACATCTTCGCTTCCTGTATATGTTCCCAGTATTATAAACAGTCACAACAAACAATGCCAACAAAGAACATCTTCATAATACACAATATACACCTCTACTTCGACAAAGCTTATAAATTAAGAAAAAAAAACAATTCTCAGTCATTTATTTTCAATGACTTGGCCGCCGCCAGCGTCTAATCAAAGGCTAAATTAAACCTATATTGTGTAATTGACACAATGGATAGACTGTGCGTGCCACGACCTTAGAAGACGTTCTTTTTAAATATAGGAACGTAGAGCCATATGTAATGAGTTTCCGATATAAGCTCCTTTCTCGAGAGCACTCGAAACGTTGCTTATAATGTGTCATATGTTTGTCGTGGTCGTCTACCTATCTCTTCTAATTCTGAACCAAAATGGCAATTATAAGTATTTTCCGCACTAGTGCTTGCAACGATATCAAATGCGCAATTTCCGACGTAATAACAACTACCGAGAACAGGATACATGTATATATATATATTTTTTTTTTCAATTAGTTGGAAACGGGTCTACCTGTTCCGCTTGCGCAACGGCAAATTCTGTGAAGCGTTTCTTTGTTAAACAAACTATTAAAGATGATTACACAAAGGTTCAAAGAAGTACTGTTTACTTTTGCGGCTGCTGTTGCTCTGAGCAATGCCGATATCAAGATGAAGTTTATAATTAAAGTTCGTAAACTGATAGTTGAGAATACGTAGAGAGAGAGCGATCTTAGCATCCTTGCAAAGCTAATTAGGTTCATTTTGTCTTCTCTATCCTACTTTACGAGGGCGAGTAGTGTTTAACTAACATTTCAAACGGAGGCTGCGTCTTCTCCCGTTGGATTTTTATTTGCCCGTTTTGACCGCCATCCAACAAGTGCTAACGTTAAGTAGCGCAATGCGTGTCTTCGTAGAGTTGCTAAACAGGACAATTCAATTAGAAAAAATTAAGTACTTTCATAAGAAAGCAGCTAACTTAAGCACTTAACTGTGATCGTAGCAAGCCCAAAGGTCTACGGTTTGTAGAAAATTACCGCTGACACATGAAGATATGTTTGCATTACAAGTACCACTCATATATGATTTTAACAAATGTTAACGATACTTGCGAACGAGTCAAAATTCCTTTTATATGTTACTATTTGGTAATTCCACAGAAAATTTGAAGAAAAGGTCATCTGGGTAGCATTATTATTTATTTTTTCCGGGAGATTATGTTAACTCGAAAAGGCTATTCCACTTATATGCATACACGAATTTCGCACATACATTTCACTACTTATTTAAGTCACAGTTTGACATTTTCAATCATACGTCGATAGATTTATAACTGTCAATTTAAGGTCGTTCTTGTAGGCGTTCAATAAATTAGGCTATAAAATCCGCATTAGGTCTGGCTTTTTTGAACGGCTAAATCAAAATGTCCCATTGGATCTGTTTGTGATGGAGGCAGTTTATACAGTTTAAAAGCCACACACAGACAAACCCACAGCCATACCTACCGGATCAAGGTCTACCATTATAATGATCTCCCGGTATCACGATTGGCTACTATCGAATATATGAGATATGCATACTAGCAGCACGTTAGTGAGCCCGAATACATTCAGTTTCGAACGATTGTGTCTCGACGATTAAAGAATGGGGGGGGGGAGGGGCAAATGACGTGAATTATCTTGTATACGTTGTTCTCGCTTTAGGACAGAGTTTAAACGTGGCTTTAGGTTGGCTCCGCTAACGTCGGAAACGACCAGTACAAAAACAGTGGTGCTTATGTACCCTTTCACTATTCTTCGGGTGAAATTAATGCGTAGGTTTTTTTTCGGTACGTATACCCACGATAAGCTCGGGTTGACTAACCCGCATTTGTTTCAGCATCAGGTCATCATTCGGTGACGTTTGGCCAACGTAGCTGCATTGTATTTTGTAAGTGATTTCAATAGGTTTCCACCACTCATACCCAAGTCAGAAAACCTTTTGATGAGGTTTATTTTAAACTAAATATGCGGCTAATGTGTACACCAAACAGCATATCAACAACGAGCTGACAACGTTCCACTGGGTATTTTTGTAAAGAGCATTCACTAATCTGCTATTCACTTATACCCTATTGAGATTTTCTTTGAACTACCGGTCTCGTATAGCAGCTTCCTGCGAAGCCACACTCAGTGTCGCAACGTATTTCTTTACGTCTTTATAAATTATAGTTTTCGTATACTTTTAGCTGGTATTCTATTAAAATTAGGAAATATTTAATATAATTAATTGAAATAATTTAATTTTATCAGAGAAGTTGATCACCACTTATTATTGTTTCTACTATCGTTAGATTTATATGTATTACTCAAGTTGATATCAAACTTTTAGTTGCCTACTCATCTATTTGTCTTATAAGACTCGTCGCTGGAGGATTAATAAGACAAAATTTATGAGGTGGATCAGGAGCTCTTTTAACGCTTACTAGTCATGATTTTTGTTCTAGTAGATTATTGTATCTAGCTAATATTTATTGTAAACGATTTTTACTCGCAATCTTCTTTTATTAAAAGTAATAATACATATTTTTTCCTATTTTTATATTTATTAATTGCAGTTAATCTAAGATTTCCCCCTTCAATAAGTAAAAGAGAGATTATTTTTTTTTGAAAGTATTTTAAAATGAATTTAGACGCGTTTCGTTAAGATTATCCCTTAGCTACTATTTTATACGTATTTCCTTTAAGTGTATATTGTAAATGCAGCATAAACGTTTGGGCGGTTGGCTATAACAAAAAAATAGAACCATATCGAAATCTTAGAAAACAGGAAATCATTCGAGGCTTTAGGACTAATCTACCGTACAAGGAATGGAGGAGCGCAGACACGTAGGTTGACTCGGTTCGATCTGACGGTATGATCCCAGTGGACGGTGAAGGAAAACGGAGAAAGTGAACATGCATTAATGACGAACTTACAAACCGCATCTGCTTGTCATTTCGTTAATTTCGAAAATCCATTTTAATTGACCCACATTTGTGTACGAGTAACCACAAAAAAACTATTCGTGACTATCAAACATGGGAAACAATGAAAAAAAAAAACAAAAGAATAAGAAATAACATAAAACGCGCAAGTTTAAATAGCTTTTGTGACTGCTGATTAGACTTGGCGACCATAAAAATCTGAGAGAGACCTTTGTTTCAGAACCTCGATGGAGAAACCCGAAAATCTATGACAATATTTCTAATGAGATGGTCTCTAGTAGGTGTGTATATATATATATATATAGGTAGTATAGTTGCCCTATGATGAACAAAAATGGTTATTGTTGATTAGACACCGTAAGGTTGCACTTGTTTTAACAGCTAGGGCACTTAAATAAATGCACTCTGCCGTCACAATTTTCTGAACCTTGGTACAACGATGCAATTATGAATTTACCATTTCGCAGGATTAACTATCATTCAATATAGCCATTAATATGCACACGTTGATATCCTTGTCCATTCGATTTAAAATTGAGCGTAGGTCAACTTCACGAAGCTCCTATTAGAGTGGATGAAAACTAGCCAGCAGAGTATTACCTGATCTACGTGCAACAGTTTGTCTGAAATCAGCGACTCGTCTGAACAACTGAATACCTAGTCAATTAAGCTCTGGCGAAAAATAGTCGAGGATATGGCAACAGCGAGCGTTCTAAATAGATCAAACAGGGCAGTTCCTTTAATTCGCTCAGGAGCTAGTCAAGCTTATAAATAACTTGAAAGGGAACAAGGCTTAAGGGAAAGTTTGACTGATGAGCAATTGACGCCGATATGGAGGATTTTTTTAACTAAGGACGTCTGATTGTGGATTATTTATTGCACATTGTATATTGGTCGAAATGGTATCTCAAACAATTTCTTTCCATTTGGAGTATATATATAGAAGTATCTTGTTAGCAAGGTACCCGTATTTATGTCTTCTAAGTACACCGTTCGAGCTAATTATTGAATTTTGTACAGTTTAAAGTTCTACTGTTTACCAGCGAACAGTATAAAGTTAAGTAAAAGGAAAACTTCAAGAATCTTAATGTACCCGTTCATACTCTATCTAAGGTTCTCAGCAAGTTTTTATCATATCGTTGATGTGGAAATATCTGAGATCATACCTTTCGGTGGGTCAGTCGTGTATGTACAGCATTATTCGATACTTGTTCAAGCTATTTGGGCATTTCACGTTTCAGAAAGTAGTTAACATATCATTAATCTGGATCTGCTCAAAAATCTTCATTCTGTAACTATACGAGCAAAATGCCACACAAAAGTGAATGTTCTATCTTTCGAAAACAAGCTTAAGTTCCAATAAATAGTAATAATATTAATTTTTTATTAATTTTTTTTTCTAAGGAAGCACAAGATCGCACTAATTTGTATATGCTAAACGAGTTTCCTAAGTTCGTCTTACGCCTCGGACCCTGCCGGCCGGTCATCGCTTGGAACTAGTTCTTTTTGCTGTGGATAATAACCGCTACGATAGTTCGGTCCCGCAAAATGTGGTACTTAATCTTAGCTGGTCTCAGCGACTTCATTAGCTTTCAAAAAAAATAAGGGAAAACTGCATAACTACTGCGCGCGTCCAAACTTTTCGGTTAAAATTCGAACTCATTTTATAGAATTTCAATTTCACGCCCTCGCAGCAAAATGTCTTTTTTCTCAGCAAGTAAACTTGGCATAGCGATCAATTTTGTGATGTCTAGACAACTTCTTGTCCTCCAAAAAAATGCAACAGTTTTTTGCTACATAAACTGCGCTTTTGATTCTTGGCAGTGCTATCAGTATGTGGGAGCAGATACGAAGGGTCACGCCAATTTGGAAGCATGCCAGTGGTGTGTGTACCTGCTGAAACTAGCGATAGACGCCTCATCTGGAAGCTCCCTAAGTATCTTTTAAATCCTACTAGGCGTAACAGGCCTTTAGTTCGTCCGCCTGAAATGCCAATGGAAACAAGTGAACCTTCCAAAATGGTTAACGTGGCCAGGGGACTAGTCAGCCAACAGCCGTTTAACAGAGCCATAACAAAACACGGCTTGCAGCAAATGATTTCTTGAAGTGAACGAGCTGTTTATGTCTATTGTACTTAAAAACGTTGTGTACCTTTTATATGTGTATGGTGCTTTTTTAGGATATGATGATAATATTTACCTGCCTGCCTGCCCCAGCATCGGCACCATATGGTAATGTGTACCACGTTAAAAACGTGTACTTTTTATTCGTTCGTGTCCTTCGGTCACCAAATGTTCACCCTTCGTTTAACATTCACAAGGTCATTTAAAGATAAAGAACATTAACGAGCTACCATGGTCACACCAACGAGAACATATCAACCTTTCATTAGCGTGTCGTGATGCCTTCAAGGTATCGATCGAAACTAAAGGCAGCCATTAATGTACAAGACTTGCTGGAATAGATAAAGCCTATAGAATGTGTCTCAAAGATTCGATCTAGTCGGGAATATTGGCAAGGTCCCGCGACTACCATAACAGCATAACTGGTTTGCTTGTTAACAAGAAAAGGTTTGTCTAATCAACAAAGCTCAAGCCTAACATATTATCAAGTATTATAAAAAAAAAAAATAAAACTAAGATACACAAATATAGCTTATACGATTCGTTCGTAAGCGCCCGTTGTAGATTTTTAGTACACACTAGAGAGATATAATCGCATCACGCGCGTTATGATATTTTTTGAAAGAGTTCTAGCAGGTTAATATAAGCCATGTATGTATTATGAAATGCATAGGGTATCGTAATGTTCACATGAGGTTCTAGGCAAATTATTGGTATCGAATCGTCGTCTCAAATTGCTCATAAATACACTGAGATACGATAGGAGAACGCTTGAGCAATTAGGTGGAATTTGAGCGGTTCAAAGTACATAGAGTCGGCGGCCGCTGGCACCAACGAACTGGTGCATCTAAGTGGCAAGGCATCATTTAGTGGAAAAAAAGTCTAGTTGAAAAGAGCTTCCCCTGATCGACGAATCAGCCAGTGATCGATCGGATGCCTATCAATAAATTACTTAGAAAAACCAAGATCGTTTCGCAGAGTCGACGCCAGCTGGTGCTATCGATAATTACCATGACTGTAGCTGTTGCAGTCCTATGGAAACTCTGCATTGTACTGTACTTTACAAATGCTCAGCCACAGATCACTGATCCTACGTATGTGACAATAGATATTGAAGGTACAAAAGTTAAGATGGTTCTTGATCCCTATGCAATAGTTTCAACTCTGCCATTAGACAAATTTCGAGAAATGAAGCCGAACTTCCACCTTCACCACGACAGCGACGTTAAGTTTAGAATTTTCTATAACAATATAGCGATGCGCGGCACATTCGCCAAAGCGAAAGTTACGGTGCTCGAAACTACGAAGTTGCTTAACTTGTACCTCACCGATGACCTGAACTCCACCCCAGTGTTCGGCGCTGATTGGATAGATGCTTTTTCCGCATAGAGTTCTATATTTCTACAGACGAATTGTACAGACAGATGGCAGAATACTAGTCTTTAGTGTGTTAAACAAAGTGTGAATTTATGCGTATCAAATTAAACTAGATTCATCATCATTCGACCAGAACAGGTGGAGGAAATTTGCAAGTCTGAAGCCCGTGAAAGAACTTAGAGAGGTTCGAGTGAACGATTTGTGTCCACTCGGTCAACCAACTTTTTGAAAAGTCTGTGCAAAATTCCCACGTTCCAAAGACGGTAGTCAAATCTTGAGTATGGGCATTTTTATACGGTGGATAGTTAAGTTGGCGAGTTTGCTGAGAAGCAAATATGACCTGAACAAAAGGTTTACGAATTATATTTCGTAATACGGCCTATATGAATCGCTCGAAGCTAGATGTCTCAACCATGAAGCGTATCAGACTATGTATTACTAGAGCCTACGTAGTATTGTTTAAGGGCAACCTCTGCAATCATGCAAAACCGTCTAGTGAAGCTACTTCGATATTGTTATAATTAAAATCTGGCGAAGCTCACGTGAGACTGACCAATTCTCCAACAATTTTTGTACGCTGACAAACAGAGGACGTTGGTATTGCGAGGAATAATAATTACAAGTAGCTTTTTAATAAAATCGCTTTGTTTGGTATGCGAACGCCTGTGTTTCCATTCAGGTATCTACTCCTTACACATTAAAATTAGACCGTGAAACCAAGCAATATTGCGTGAATTATAAACGTACAATAAATATATATACTGTTAAGGTTATAGAGATCGTACCTATTGAAATTCGCTAATCGTTGGATCTGGTCTGCGATTACTCTTTGGCCCTGCTACGTTACAAATAGGCTTCTGTCCACGTGAAATGGAAGAATGAATAGGTTAGGATTACACAAAAGCAAAATTCAAGGATGATCAAACATGGAAGATCTTTTACTAAACATTATGTGCCCAATGTCATATCCGCTCAAGTTGTATTTTTTATATATTACCGAGCTAATGACGTCAATCAGCTACGATGCTGTTTCTCATTCGTAATTTATTTTTAAAAAAAATTTTTATAAAAATTATATATATAAAGCTATTTCTACTGCACGTTCAGCATTCATCTCTAAAGCATTTCCTGTTATGATCCTCTGAAATTATCCGTATGTTTAATAGAATGTAATATGCTTAACTGTACTTACATCAACCCTGTATAGTTTTTTTCCATTAGGTGCGATGCGAAACACGAATACGCCACGCAATTGTTATATATAGTATTATAAGTTTGTGAATAATATTAGGCTGTTAGAAGCGAATCCGGCGGAGCTTAAGGTCGAATAACTTTGTTTGTCTCTTAAATACTCCAGTCCTTGAAAAAAACCTGTGAGCGAACACAGGCTAGGTTCGCTTCAGGAGAAATGATTTTTCCTAATTTCAGGTTCTTGAAGGCCACAGTACTTCGGAAATCCATTAAAGTTAGTGAAGACACTAGGCGAGAAGGTTTTAAACAAAAACATAGTACGTGAATCGTGTGAAGTTTGAAAAACGGTGAAAGATGGGAGTGTTGAGGGTCAGCGAAAAGCTGACTAAGTGTCACAATCCAAAGGACAATGAGGCACTGCCGCAAACGAGCAATGCCTCATTTTTTACGAGAGAAGAACTTCCAAGGGTGAGTCCAAGGTCTTGATCAGCCGGAACTTTCATTTCATATGTAACGTATTTTAAAATTATAACGCAAATACTGAAAATACAAAAATTGAGGAAAAATTGCTATTTTTTCCGGTGCTAATTGCTCCTAGATCAAGTAGAAACGCGTGTGGTATATTCCAGGTACGGTCATCAGAAAACTCGTCTGCGACATGCGGTCGCCATAGACAAGGTATGATTTGACATCTACAGCCGGAAGGGGACTAGACGAAAGAATGGCGTCGTTTTAAAGAGAAATCGAGTTCGACGGTAGGTTTGGACTTAAGCTAGTTGTGGGATTTACGGTCGATATCAGGGATATCTGGTACTCTATAATATAGTCCGAAAATAAAATAGTGAACGCAGTGCGCTACCTAGAGTTACTCAAAAGATTCACGAAACGATCGATTAAAACTAAGCACTCTGGTTACCTGATGACAATGCTAGAGCTCATCGCCATGTCTCAATTATTTTCTGGGTTGAGCAAAATAATATCCACCATTGGCTCCAGTCCGTTTATTCTCCACATCTGGGTCCTTGTAATTGTGGGGCGTTCCATGCTGTAAACAAAGCAAGTATTCTCCACTATCGATTCAATTCGAGAAGCCATAGATAAAGAAATTAAACATGAGAAAACGAACGATAGGTATATGGCTGTCTAAAAGCTGACAGAACGCTGGAACAAATGTGTAAAAAAATAAAGGAGAGTATTTCTAAAGCCTATTAGAAAATCATCATTCTAGCTCGATTAGTTCAAAAGTAGTTCAATTCCGAAAATCACCGGATTTTCTCGTAGCAGCATAATATATAAAAACGTATATTTTTAGTAATCCTACGAGTTATTACATAATAAAAAAAAACACGCGGCAGATGGCTGAAAAAGGCGACGGTGGCCGATGAGGTCACGGGTATATAATCTCGAGTCTCTATGTTTCGTGTTTACGTCCGGTGTCACCACTAGGAACCAGATCGCAGACTTTCAATACGAAACGGAGTCCGTCTATGCCCGGGCTAAAACGTTTCCCTAATATTATTAGGCAAATATATTACGCACGAAGCTATTATGAGGGCCTCGGGATGCTTAGCTGCTATAACCTTTTTCTCGTGACGAGTCTCTTATTACCATCAGGTACCGTATAAAGGTGCTAAATGTACGCTACTTAAGTGAATTCTCAAGTTAACTTAGGTTCATTGAGGCCCATATAAGCACTGGTCAGTTTTCTGAATCTACGAACTTAATCTTTCCTTTTTGGGCTTTCCCATTATAAGAAATAACGAAACCGAAGTTCCGGTTCGTATTAGATATTTTGAATTTGAACAGATTAAGCATAAACGACAAGCGCAAAACGTCGTACTTCAGGGTGCTTGGTAAGATCATAAATCGCACATTGCACTACAAGCAAAATTGTCTACTGTCAAATAAACAACTTGGCTTAGTCGGCGGCTGTATGCCTCTCGAAACAATGACTTTACCCCCCTAATTGCCACTACAGCAATATAATTTTCGCTTAAAACAAACCATGTTTGTCTACTTGTCACTTGTCGCTTGCTGTACACCGTTATCGGAGTTTCCATCAGTAACTTCGGTTTTTTCAGTCAGTAGTAGCTTTTTCCACCAGTACACAATATACTCTACATGCGCTGTTTCTAGACGACGATGTTGGAGCGGCAGTGAACTCTATACAAGCGTCGATTGTCCGCAAGTGTACGTAACAGTTTGAAGGAACTTGATCTATATTTTCAGTAACGTCTTTTTATCCTGCGAACGGCAATGTGAGCTGGCATGCCAAATCGAACTACCCCGATTGTATCCAAACTGATTCCGAAATCTGATTCAAGAAGCCTTTGCTAACGATATCAGATAGTGGTCGGAAGGACATCTACTTACGCTGTGGTAAAAAACGTTGCGCTGCACTTGAAACTTTGGACACCGATGAGCAGGTTATTAATCTGGATACGCCAAACTAACATATAGTAAGATAAGTATAACTGACAAAAAGAAAATTCGTCCAATAATCACAGCAGAAAAATAGGTGTTATATCGTGTAAGCTGGCCGACGCCCAACGTCTCAGTGGAATATAATAACGATGTAACTGTTATACGAGCTCTAAAACAAGCGTTTGATGTACTATATAGAACATCATCTATATATATCATTTAGTTCATTAAGTAGTTATAACTAACATAGCTACTATGAACATTTATAATATTTAAACCGTATGGAACAATAGTGTATAAGAGAAGTGGCAGCAGGTAAAAGCGCTGGAACAACCAGCTCAAATATGGTACGTATGGTCAAGAAGACATCCGGATATCACCAGTATAAATACATAGTTTACCGAGAGAATACAGACGAGTGAGACAGAGAGTTCCGTTAACATTGCACTCGGTAACATTGTTAAGATTCATTTCATTTTAATGAAAAGTGGCATTCAAAGAGGCCAAGCTATAGTAAGTCCATTCAGGAAACATGGAATTTGCTAAAATCAGCGTAAGGATGAAGTGTTTCTCAAAGCTTTATTATTAACGGCTAGCCATTGAGGTGTGCGTCATAAACGGTAATAACGTACGGGTGAAGGAAACTATTAAATTCTTTTTAACAAGCGTTTGCGTCAAATGAGTTTAAAGACGCCAGTAGATTTAACGCTGGAGTCGGCCAAACTGCTATTTCAGATTTTATATTGCTGATTTCGTAAGCGAATAGAGATTTCATTATTTAGTTAAGTATCGACATATAATAATAACAGATAATTGAAGACAAGTTCGTCTGCAATGGACCAACGCCTTGGTATCAAGATAGTAGTATACTGCAGGAGCTGTAAATACGCGCATGCGCGGCATCTATAATAAAATTAGATCGCATAGTCGGACACGGACAGATAGCTAGTAATCCTCAGTGTGACGCGCTCAACGTCATGCGCGCGTGTTAAGACGCTTTAACGTTTGTCGTCCTTATACGGTAGCACGAAATCCTTCGTAAGCACAAAATGATCCGAAATATGGCGAATACTTCTGGCTCCTCTACACACGTACATAATATTACTAGGAAGCTAGTTATTAAAAGGTAAAAAACGTGTTCCTACGTAGGAGATGATTATTTTATTATGAAGCCAAACATAACAGGCGCCTGCACTTCTGAATAGCCTTTTTTTGGTCTAATTTTCTTTCTTGGCAAGTGGCTAGAATTGTGGGCTTTAGACTTATGTAGATGCAACGAAGGGCTACGGTAACAAGATCTGTGGCGATCTGTGCGCGATCAACAAAGCCAGCGTAGGTCAAAGACAGGCCGAGTCTCTAGATTGAAAATCAACGGAGGGAAAAGAATACAGATTCGAGTAAATAAAAAAAAAAGTATTACGTCAAGATTTCAAAGACTACGGAGCAGGAAAACTACGGTTATACCTAGATTTGCGTTTGCAAGCTAAGGCCCTTGACCAATACACGCAGACCAGATGTATATTCAAGAAAAAAATAATGATGAAATGAATAAGTTTGATTAAAACGTTTGTCATAAGTGATATGCAGTTGAGTTGTGTACCGAAATGTACATAATAAAACGGTCAATAAAGGGTAAAATAAAATAAGTACAATTCCTTAATATTATAGCATATAATAACGGCTGCTGAACTAGTATTATTTTACAAAATTTGGCGATAGATTAAATGTGCGCTTGAGCTTTATTTAATTTATTAAATATTTGAAAGCGAGCTTTTGGCAAGGCTGAAATCTCACAGTGGTTGATGGATGTATCTTTCGTGGGCGCGCTATGTCGATTTACCTATGATTACATTTTTACACTGCCATATTTCAAGCATATTGTTCGATCCACAATGGTTAACTCAATGCGATATCAACCAGCCGGACAAAACAGGGATCAATTTAGTCATGCGCTATATCTCTGCTATTACCTGCATGTGTGGTTGAATGACAGTCGTCAAAGAACGTTGCGTAGAAATTCATCGTAGTGAAGTACAGAAACAGAAATGACTGCCTCTGGGCTGTTTTCGGCTTTTCGTGTAGAGAAAATGTCGCGCTTGGGTCAGCATCGCGACGCTTATTATTATTTCATTTCATAAACAACTGACTCTGCGCTCATACGCGGCCACCGAGCGACACATCACAAGTCTGAGATGACATATAGAACCAATAAGGGTAGAGAGCTCATATCTTACTCCGGCCAGTAACACAAACCTACTTCGACTGTATTCTGTTATTGAGGAGGCTCACTTCTCTGCTTTATTTGATCGCGACCGGATGAAGAAACTTGACGTGAAAATAGTCACATCAATCGCTTAGCCGTGACGTCCGATCGCCTTTCCGCCGACGGTACCGTTCTTCAAACAATAAGTTTGTCCGTTTTGCAAGACGCGGCTTTCGGGAAGTGCATCGGACATTTAGAAGACTTAAGGTTTATCGCGTCTTTATTTACGGCACAGGTCGAATAGAAAGCTAATATACTACAGTTAGAATCTGATTCTGCAAAGAAATATTCATGGTTTCCGGAGAAATGAAAAATGGAAAATCGAAGCAAGCTAAAGACGATTCTAAGTAGTAGGATATTCTAGTCTGTGTAACTTTTAACGTAACCCTTGCTCCCGCCCAACGTCCAGTATATCACTGCGGTTGGCTGTTATGCAACCTAAAAATCTATTGCGGCTGACCTTAACTAAAGGCCGCACCTTTTTTGTAAGGACTGAGGCTTCGTTGCTTAGCAAAACACGAGAAGCTTGTCGACAGAAGATCATACTTGCAGGGAAATCTCTTGATATGCTTATATTCTTCTGTATCGATTAAAGTAAGTGGCTCACTTTTAATAGTAATTGCATAAAATTAGAGAAGTACTTAAATGTAATGATAAAATTTGATAGTCATACTTGTATCTGGTTATTGTCCGATGATTTTAGTAAGACAAACACTAAATGGATACCTAATAAAAGCATCCATTTTTTTTTTTTAGAGAATTACGTCAGTACAAGCATTAATAGGTAAGCAGGTTAAATCGAATTAGGTTCATAGTAGAAAAATTAAGGACATACGTTCCTCTCTGATGGAGAAATGAATCAACACGTTAAGATATACACATTCTAGTGTTAATAGTGTGTGACCTACTCTAACTTGTGGGAACTGTCTTAGTCTGCAACGTTACATATTGCCTATAGTAACCGTAGTGGGTAGGCAATTTGATGATACATAGTTTGCTGGTAATACTATTGTAATTATAAGGTAAGGATCGACAACTTCATTAAACAGCTCAGCTTTACGGGTACGATAATGGTTAAATTATACTTCAAGATGCAATTATCAAATGTATGGCCGCGTTTAAATTAGACTAAATGGACATCATCTGAAGTAAATTTGACAAGTAGTTGGCGCTTGTTTTTTTTTTTTAATATGTTTTCTTTAAATTGAATTTTGTATCGTGTGGGCTGTATAACGCAAACATCGCGTGACGGCTACGCGATCTATTATTATAACGCCTGCGAGAGCGACATCGAATATTTATATTGGGCCATGTTCAAATTATTTGAGGATCTTCAATTTCGTGCGAATTTATTTAGGTTCAAAAAAAAAAAATGAAATATACATTTTTTTTTGCCAGCTTGAAATCTTTGAAAAAGCTCTTTTCTTCGCGCGTCGTTGCCTAGCGTCGGATTTTACGCATTGATAGGTGTCTGTTTATTGGATATACGTAGCTATATACGTAACGTGCCTAACAGCTTGAAATGAAAGCTTACCTAATCATTCTGTACAGAACATTCTGTTAAAGCTACTCTATAAAGAAATGATGTATGTACAAGGTGTATTAAAACAATGTTGGGATCACGGAAAAGCGCACCAACGTGTCAAGGGAAATGATATGGTATCAATTTAAATTGCTACATATGGAAACCGGATCTAATCAATACACAATAAGACTATCGGCCCAAATGTGTCCAATATTTCTTTGAAAAAGGTTCCATTTCACAATGCTTTTGAGAAACCTACATTCTAAGAGTAAGTACACACGGTTCTCCTATCCATATATAATAAAACATCGTACCGCTCTTAATATTGACCTGAATAGAAGGAAAGGAAAAAAGTTTTAGACTGATATCTACTGGTACACGACATTCACTAAGCGTCATCCCATGCTATATTTCTGCATGTTTTACCGAACAGTATAAAATGGCTTAAAAATCCCCTAGGGTCTAAATCGACCCATGGATTTCCATTTTTTTTTTTTTTTTTTTATAGAGCCGGGTGTCGTCAATGCTCATTTTAGAGATTTTGGGAGTACTAAATGGTTTCAGAGTAAAACTCAGCTTCATGTATGTATGTTAAGCTGAGTATATGTATCGTATCGCACATAACCACTACCATGGATCAGAATTTACTATAAACGATTATTTAGACCAAATTAAGCATAACCACAATAGCTGTGAAAAATGTGTACATTTGGAAAGAAGTAACAGTACCTCCTTATTTCCCGAACGAAACACGGGTGATGAATGTGTCAGTGCTTAGGTTCTTCAAAGCCTGGCTTCGCACTGAGCAGCGAAACCTCATGTAAGTCCGTGGCAGATGAATCGTAATCCCTAATTTGATTGACTAGACTCTAAATAATTATAAAGCATCGCTTTGTCTAGCTATGATCTCATTCCTTTCTTGGAAGAGGGGCATTTTCTTTTCTACTCTGTTGAATCCTTTACACGAGGTCGTTAGTGATTCATATAGCCCCGCCCCTGGTCCACATAACCCCACCTCGTGAGATCGAGTAGATTAATGGCATGTCTTCCACAGAGATTTTTTGAAAAGGAATAAATTGTCAAAAAGAAAGATCATTGACCTAACTTTGCTGTGTCATTGATTGAATTTCAGGTTGTAGAGCTTCACCCCCTACAATTTGACAATTTGTCTCGGAGAATTAGTGATCTAACGGTTCAGCTTACTAGTGCACTCGTACCACTTAACGATTGGGAGCGAACTGAAGAGCTACAGTCAGAGCGGTATCTTAACTGCCAAGTACTGCCTAACTATAAAAATTTTCGTCTGTACAAAGTTAAAAAATGGGTGTTGCATCCTGCAGTAAACAGAAGGCTGCTCATACAAATGTATATTCATGGTATTCAGATATATGTAGTATATTTGCTACTAAAGATTCCCTTGTCCGTTCAGGCGCGTTGGTAGGCTGCGAAACTGGAAGACAATTCAAGATGGTCAGTTGTCGCCTGGGAAATTTGTCCTGACAAATTCGCACAATTCGAACATTCGAATTATTCTAAGAACTTGTAGATACGCCGCTTGATCGTGGAGCGCAGACAGGAAAATGTTAAGATTGCAAGTATTAGATAATATGATAATTGAAATTGTAAAAGCTCATATGTATTGATCGTGCTAATATCGTTTGGTTAACTGATCAAACCGATAGAGCCAGCCTGAGAATACAGTCGAATGCTAGAGATTGGTAGTGTCTTTCCTTGTATGGCCATAAATGCGTTATCATATAAACAACGTAATGCTCTCCTTAAGCGCAAACTTTTCACTGTAAATTGTAAACATTTCTTTGTGACCTTTTTCCCAAAATCAGTGAATAGTATTTATTATTTATGGCCTCCGAAGTGTCTTGTCGAATAGAATCGTATTGCTAGTACTAAAACAAAGCAGCTAAACTAGAATTACGTCACAGAGCTTTTCTTCCTGCAATAAACCCATATATTTAATTACATTTCAAGCTAAAGCCCTACCTATAGAATCAGCCTCAACAGGAGAGTGGAAGACGTCGCTGTTATGAAAAAGAGTACAGCGTGTCTGAATATTCTCCATGAAGGTGTCTCAACTGGCAACCTCGGGACGGGTTTATTGAAGAAGCCGCCAGCAACAGAATGTTTAAAGTCTAATGTCTGTTTCCACAGTGGAGCAGTTTACGGCCGCCAGGTGCGTAGTATGTATAAAAGCCTTCCTTAAGCAACCGTTCATGGTTCAAAACGTTGTCATCAACCCACTAACCATGACCGTCTCAAGGGTAATTTGAAGAGCCCCGTGTGACCCACATTAGATTCCTAAAACATGAGTTCTGACATTTTGTTGGAAGCAGGATGTTCAGCAGGATAAAACCACGTGCCATACGAGACGCGATAGTTCCTCCGCGAGCTAGCCGAAATAGAAATTTACACAGAGGAAGAGGGATCAGCACGAAAGTGAAACCTAGCTTGGAATGATTGCCTTTTTTTAAAATAGAAAATTTGCTAAGGTCACTTTTTGTTGGCTTACGCTCGTTTATCTTCTTGGTGTCCTCAAAGATCCTTGGGATTACCTGTTCAATGCAGCCCCGACGACTACCCGCCGGGGTAGGTCTTATGTCTGGGGCTTCTGCAATCGACCTATGAAATGGCAAAGCAACAATATGAGCAGTCCGTCTATAGTTGCTAGCCTTTTTATTCAACGGCCTCCTTTCCTTTGTAGTCATAAAATATTTTGGGTATTATCCGCCTATGCTAAGACCCGAAAGCAATGGCTACATGCTTCTTGTTGATGGCTATTATGACGATGGATCCCGCGAGGTACGTAATAGCCACCCAGAACACGCTGCCCGTCCACTGACACTAGCCTAGATCAGCATAATTGCACACCAAACGTTTGCCTACTAAGGCTGTTTTCGAAATTCGATAAAACACAATTATAATGAGAATTTGGCAGTTTCATTCTCCTTCTGTCGTAACTGGTTGGCTACGAGATTAAACTGCCGAGCACGAGTCAAATGTTGTGAACACGTAGCAGGACGTGACCAAGCAAGACGCTGCACGATTTTCGTTAAACGGTCCTGCTACGCAATTTGCGTACCTGTGATATGCCAGCGTCAGCTACTGGGCTGGTATAGCAAGTCGGTATAAGTTAGACTATCGTTCAAATGCGATCTGATGAATCAGAAGCAAACGGTGCCATACAGTGTTTTTTTAATAACAGTTTCATTGTTAACTTTATTAGGCGATAGATTGCTTAGTAAAAACAGTGTCTTTATCTCGATGAATTCGATTGCCTTCTGCAGCGATATCATTCAGACGCCTACCGCTAAATTATTAATACTATATAAAGGTGGATCGTGAAGTAAGCGCAAAGAAAGGAAGGACTTTTGTCATCAAAAACTGACTTTGATATTCGTAAAGTACGCCATACGGCATTCACTAGATATCGTGTGCGTATAATGAGGATCAGCAAGCTGGTGGCGTTTAGACCTATTCTTACACGGCCGTCATACATTCGAAAAATGATTAAGGCGGATGTATTAATTCAATACGCTGCCTTTGTTATATAGCTCCATACTAGCGTTATGAATGTAACTAATAGAAACCATTGTGTAGTAGATGAGGAGATTGGCAAGTCTGTACGTTGTTTGGAATAACGGACATTTTGTTTGAAAACAATAATAATAACGACGTTTTTCTTTTTAATTCTTCAAAGCTATTATAATACCAATTAGCCTGAATTGCACAAATGGGCAAACAGTATTCAGAAAAATGCGTCTTAATGCGCGTAACGACTCTAGCTTTTTCTCGTTCTATTCGTTTGGAGATCAATAGTCATAATACATATACACTTTAGACATGAAACGCATCTTTAAAGAAGTGATAAACTGCTTAAATAGAGGCGCTGAGAGGCGCGAATCTTTAAAAACTTTCGCACTGGTTACAAGTTCGGTATGCTTTGCTATTTCGATGTTTCGTTTGGTCTGACGTCATCAAGCGGCGGGAATGCCACGATTGCGTAGGGTACAATGTTTTCACAGGCACGTTGTTAGCTGTCTTTGAAATGTCTGTGGTTCCTCGCTGAGAAAAATAAAGAAAAAACAAAAAAAAAAAGCTTGATTTACGTCTAGACGAATGGTAGCCATTGTTATGTTATTAATGGTGTTGAAATCTGGTTTTATACTAAGAAACATGTTTCTACAATCCGACCGGGCCGTTCTTTGTTCATGGTGTCATGTATCGAATATTCAAAGATTACGTATACGTACCAGATGCACAATATAAAACGTCATACCAAGAAGAAAGTCAGGTACCGCATACAAAATGCGCCGATCAGAATTTCCACGAATGAGTTGATTCGGAAGCGCACATCGCAGCATCCAGATCGCGAAGAAACAAAAAAAGTGTTCGCTCTTAAATATAACAGAGCGACGGAACTAATCTGTAACTACCAGCGCAGAAAGTTGCATGTAACCGCGTCTTAAAGGACACGTAAATAGTTGAGATCTGTGACACTGTTACGTGCCCTTAGTGCTGGACCAGCCAATTAGTTGAACAGGTGACATGGTGAATGCTGATTCTGTATTGTAAAAATCTGGAAGAAATTGAAGATTTCCGAAAAAAAAAACTCTGCAATACGTTTTGCTGTTATTGTCAGGGGCTTTTTTTCTTCCATTGCTAGCAGGCTGCAAGCGAATGTTGCGCAGTCGCTTAAACAACGTTTCATTCATCTATACGACTGTCAATATCGAGGGCACGTTAGTAACAATGTTGGTCGACTCCGGTTCAAGTGCCCCATTTATGCCTCTCAAAAGACTTCACGAGATTAAACCAATAGCGCAACACCATGCGTCTGATACAACATTTTGCACGGCCAACGGGCAAACTTTAGGACCCCATTCCTTCGTAGAGGTAAGAGTGACCTCAATGTCTCAAGTGAAACTCTGGCGCTTGTGTTTTTTTGATAATGTTAGTAGCACCGAATGCATATTGGGCCTTGATTGGATGGAAGCATTCTCCTGGGAGCTTACTAGGCTAAACGAGCCTACTCTGGCTATGAAGCAACAATACTAAAGAAGTACAACCAAATATGTTATCATAGACAACGGTTTCGAATGAAGGTTGTGGTTATAAGATAGCTCTCCGCTTACTATTGGATATTATTGAAAGCTTGCTCCTAGTAGAACAGGACTACCGCCTAACAGTAGTTGTCCTAGCTGTCATCCTAAATATGACCTGAAATCTGTCATTATGGAAAATGCTCGCGCCGGAAGCAACATTCCCGAGACGATAAACTTTTTTGGTTATCCGAAATTGACAGCCCACGTCGCTTGTCATTCTATAACTTCCAGGAACTATCCAGGAATTTTTATGGTCAGGTGCTCGAGCTGCACAATAGAGAGTAAACTAAAATGGCTGGAGGGTTAATTGAAAGAGCGCAAATCCGAGGAGTCCTGCTGCATATTTAGCCAGTCCTCAGTTATTACAGACGTGAAGCATTAAGGAGGCCCATCGTAATGTACGCAACAGAATTTCCGAAAAAGACTACTCGCATGTTTGGACAACGAAAAACTAGAATAGTGAGCGGTAGTTGCACCAGACAGAATAGTTCGATAAAGATGCCGCTGAGCTCATATTTGAATAAAGCAGATTTAGGCGCCACACGCTATGTTTTTTGTGCATATTTTCCAGCCCAAGTAGCTTTTACTGCTGTAGAATTAGAGAAACTGGATGCAACTAATCTGTAAAAAAAAAATAGTACTGATAACGCGAAGGGCTCGCGGTGTTTATAACGAGTTCAGCGCTGCGAACGCAGCTAGAATGTATCTTCTAACCGAGGCAAAGCCGCTTTGCTGTATTCCGGATTAACAATATTTCTGTGAAAGCTAGCAAACTTAGCTCATGAAGCCAAGCGGTGATAAGTTCACAACTTGTGAACGGATAAACGTTTAAATGATGAACCCTGAAGCTCTATGACGATTCCTAGCCAGCTCTGTAGAAGAACCAAAAAAACCTAATTGTTATTTAGTAGGTCTGTGTGTTCTTGCAAACTTTAGTATAGGCATCTCTGGTTAATAAAATAAAAACCACAAATTTGGTCACAAAATGTTTTTGCTTTGCTCATCTATATAATTAACCTGACTAGTACCGTAAGCATCTTCGTCAATTTAAACAGCTCAAAAGTGTTTGTAAACAACAATAATAATATGAAGCAATTTTAGTAAAAAAATGTTCTTGATTCTTATTATCTCAAGGTTGACTGCTTGTGACGCGATGGCTGGCTATTTCATTTATCTAGACAAGCAATAGAATCAGAGTCGCGTGTCTAAATAATTCTTGTACTCGTCATGTTGTGTCAACGATTCGTAAACAAAAAAAAAGATGCTACCAAACAAAAAACAAAAAAAAAGATGCTACCAAACAAAAAACAAAAAAAAAAAAAGAAGATTTTGATCAGTTGATGACCAAATGAATTGAATGAGCAGGTCTAATGCTGCCAAAATAACAAACAGAAGACGCTAACATTATTCACTAAGTGATGAACATTGTACAAGGGCAAAACATGACTATAAATTATAAACAGTACCATATGCACAGTTAATTGCATCCTGTAAATTGCCCAAAAAGGAAACAGTTTGTGTTCTAATCTAGAAAAATGCTTTCCTATAAGACGGTGTTTTTTGTGGATTATTTCTTTTTAGTTTTCGTTACTTAAATAGAGCTTTGAGCGAACCACGGGTCACCACGTTCTAATACCGATAACTTAAATAAAGCCTACATTTCGAGGACTGTAAAGAAGAGACGTCACTTGGAATGTTTATAGTACTAATAATTTGGGTTGCATTGCATCGGATATAACGTGTGCAAATATAGTAAGTCTTACACGTTGCTTTCTTTAAAAGTCCGCGGTGTATTCTATAAACATTGCGCAAAAAAACGATAAATTCCATATGGATGTATGAATACATATACTTGAGTCGTTGGCTTATTTAGACCAGTAGTAAATTGCTTCAACAAGTACTATATGCATGCTTTAGGAAGTTGCACTGTCAGCCAAATAGATGGCCGGAAATCAACGGTGGGCACCGACGTTTCGCTCATTTTCTAAGGCATTTATCAGGTCTCGGGCACTTTCCGGCAGACAGAATCTGTCCTTGAGCTAGAATATATCTTTCTGTGTTCCTTCGTATCTCTGAGGCAAGTTCCTTATAGCTGATCGGAAATATAACCTTCAAAACTGTCCTGGTATAGGTTATCTATGGAATGCCTTAGCCAACCAACCGTATATCGCAACTTTTGTATATTGTAAGCGCTAAGAAAATCCCTACGTTGAGTATACCAAATCCGTTTAGTTGTCTTATTTAGGACTAGTCAGGTGGGGTACAGAATAGGTTTTATTCACTCCGATCTGATGAGAGTAACGCGTCCATGATCATCGTCCTGTGGAATCGTTTAGCTATACAGCTCATTTGAAACGACGACCAAAGCAGCTCTACTGCCTAGAGCGGTATCGCACTCACAATCTAGGTAGTAACTACTTAAATAGACTAATACTTTGTAGATGTCAATTTGGGTTTTCCTGACCTTGGAATCTGGTTCCCGTCGCATGTTTTCATGCAGCTCATTTCATAGTACAAGTATTTCATGTAACTAAACGGTTACTTGGCAAAAATCGTGGAAATGTGGCTCGAGTACAATTCGGGCGAACGGCAGCTTCTTATGGTTCTTTGCCTATATGGCAACTGTTCTCAGTGGTAAACATTGAGGTCTTCAATGTCAGACAGTTCGTTCTTCGTTGACTGGGTCTTGTGATAGCTCAGATACAAGTGACTGCTTTTTAGGAAGCATGTCACGAACAGCGTAAAAACCGATTGAACGTTCCAATTTTGTTAAGCGTGACTGACACTTTTCCAGATTTTTCCAGTGACAATTCCACTTCATAATCATACCAACTCACACCCACATGCCACACAACCTATGCAAATATATACAGTCACAACCAAGATCCTGCAGACTGATACAAGGATCATTGCTGCTAATGAGGAAATTATCATAACAATCAGTTGCGAAAATAATTTCAAGAAATTAGCGTAGATGACGGTACTCGACCGCCGCTGGTTATATGAACGACGAAACTTAGGACTGAGGTTTTTGTCGGAGTATTTGCCCATTGCCCAAAAAAAAAACACTGACATAGTTAGGATTTGAATGAGGCGGACAAATTACTTAGTTAGCTGGAGACCGAAAGTTGGAAATTTTGGCCAATCAATTCTACTATTAGTATGATAATCCAATCATTCAATTGAAATCATACTAAACTAAAAAGCCATAATCGTCTAGAGACCATATTCTGATCTAGTTAGGCTGATCGCAGTAGATTTATTTAATTCACGCAAACCTATTTTTAAAATTTTACCTACAGCTAAAATGTTGCTCATATAATGAAGGAAAATACAGTCAATATATGCATAATCGTATTTGTCGATTTTGCCCCCTAGTTCGTTACCTTTGTTTCATTGCCACAGCTGGTACTTATTGTTGCATTTTTAATAAACAAAAAAAAAAAAAAATGAATTTCAGATATATGTCAAGGTAAATCGTCCGAGTTCCTTTAGTTAGGATATTTGCATTGTAACGGCGTCACAGATTTATCAAGGCACGTCTGGCTTCTGTAGCGCAGCGTAATAGTAGGAAAGATGTATTCGTCGCAGCTCGATAAATACTTTTTCGGTCCATGTTCATCACTGTCAGTAATCAGGTAAGGACATTTTGCCTTTGCACGCAATTCTATTCTTCAGATCTTTATACTGCTGTTTGAGGAAAGTTCCCTTTTCTAGCAGATACGGTCATTCTCGTACCGCCCGTAGCCTGTGTAACGCCTAGTCATCGAACTTGAAAACGTAGCAACGCTGCATACTGAATAAAAGCTGCGAGTAGTAATCGAAAATTTATCGCCGTTTTCGAATACGTTGTGTTCTATCAGCAGCGGCAGAAGTCATCTTGAAAACCGCAGTTGCGGCTGGCCGTGCAAACGGATCAACTTTAATTCTAGTGTGTCACCTAAAAGGTTTTGTCAATCTCAAACGATATAGGAAAGACACCATTAGTCTGGTAGACTATACCTGGTACTGATGATGATATGACGTTATCGTATGAAGGCTTATACGTAAGTCTTCTATGCCTTATATCTTGCATATTTTTACGCTTTTTAGAAACAAAAAACACACTTATTGGTAATCTAGAGAGTGAAGGAGGTCTAGGCCAACACTCTGTATTGTCGAATCGCATTGAAGGCTTAAAAAAACTCTATTATTGTAAAAATCTCAATAAATGAAAAACTACAACGTTTAGACATCAAAAATATGTAAAAATATCCGTCATACATTTCATTACTGAAGGAATCCTCTAACATCCTATCGAGTACACTGCCGATATCTTGCATAACGCACAACACTAAATACGCATTTTAATATCTTTATATAGTTTCCTATATCTGCATTTGAAGGATGTCTCGAAAAATCTTGTAGATCCGTCTTGAAATCAGGTGACTCTGATCACGTAGTTCCGTTACCGGAAATCAAAGCTTTGAAACTTGATTTTATGTAAATGATCGCTGCATAACTCTTGTTCTACCCGTCTCTCATCATATATCTAAAGTATAGGAGGATTGTTTATCGTTTAGTAACAATGGCGGCCAGTGAGTCAATATGCGCAAAGTAATTTTTTATTAAGCTACTTTATGCTACTACCAACTAATAGGTGTTTTTGCAAAAGTTTCATTTTTTTCTACAGTCAATTATTATTCGATCTTTATGAAAAATTCCGTACTAAAAAGCGGCATTTGAAAATCCGCCGTACGCTGTTCGGCTTACTCGCAAAGTTGAAAAATCGTATGTCATGTTCCGAGAGGTGTACCGTATTACGATTTGCAAGAACTTTGGCCCAGAAATGAATATGCTTTTAAGTTGTGTCATTTGCAACTTAAGTAACTTGCATTCGCCCGGTTAACAAGCGGAAGATTTCGAAACCTACCGGAAATTGAACTGGTCTAACAGTCCAGTGCCGTGACAAAGGCATTCAGGACATCACTTGGTTCCAAAAACACTAGACGGATCCAATTGATTCGATTATTCAATGATTTATGTGTTATAGCACTTTGCCATATTGTAGACGAGCTTGTAAACAACAAACAGCTCGACCCCTACCATATGCTTACTACCGGTGTGACAGCCATTGATATAAAATGCTTAGAACTGCTTTTCGGTATGGTACAAAACTGTGCCGTCGTTGCCCAACAAAACAAAAGTCGCTGCATTAATAGGCCTGTAACACGCTGTCTGTAATAAGCAAAAGTCAACATCAGTGCCAGCCTTCTAGCCGGAGTCTGCCGGAATAATATCAAAAGCCAGTACGTTTCTCAGCCGATGCAATGCTATGAGTGTGTTTAAAAATAGCGAATCAATCATAGTAAGTAGAAATAGTCTTTCTCGCCAGGCTTCTTGGCACGATGTTTTCTCGCAATAGCCGGAAATAAATAGATAGCAATCTTGGGAAGGTTCTTTCGATAGAAAGACTTGTACTATACATATTCGAACTGTATTTCCTGGACAGGTAAATGCATTTAAAAAATAAGCGAGCTTTTCTTGCGAGTTTACGTCTGAGATTCTTCGTTAGTATCTGAATGAGCAGCTTGTCAATTCCAGCTCAGTAAAGTTGTTGATTGGCCATAAAACTTTCTAGGTAGTTAAGTAGAACAAAGTTACAACCTGTCAGAATCACGACTATGAGTCAAAAGAAGGTATACTTATGAGTAAGAAACTCGATACATATTTACGAGCTCTCGCCGACCCAACATGTTGTGCATAGCGTATGCGTTTGTCAATTCAACGGACATATCTCTCGAAGGAGACGGATACATCGCGTAACGTTGGCAACAACTTTAAGGGCTGTTCGAGCGACATAAGAAACAAGCTGTTAATATTCAAATATATTATATAACCGAGCCTCATCTACTATATAGGGGAACAGAACCGCACTCTGCATACATTGACAACGAGCGCACTGAGCTAGTTCTCAAATTCTACTTTATGTTTGGGGGAGGTATATAGGTAATAGAAAGTAAAAATTTGATAAAATTTTCTGTCCTTTTCACGTGTACGCATGGATGAAATGCCGATGCCTTAAAATGAGATAAATTCGGTGCTCGCCGAATATCAGATGATATGATTTTTCAATATAAGCTTGCTGGTTTTGTAAGCAGAACGAAACTAGAATAGATGTAGAATACCGAATCAGGCATAGGAAGCGAGTTACGTAGCTTAAGTCCAAAAAGAGTTGTGTATCTATAGAACCTGGAGTAAGTTAAGGCCTTGAAAGGTATTACGATATAAGTACGAGATACTAGAGAAATTACTGTGATGGTCGTTCGCTATTATACCGATTAGATTATACCGATGTCTAAATCATACCGCTGCTACGCTTTGCCGTGAAGCCATTTTTTGTCAGCTGTAGTCTTAAAATTAGATATGCATAGGTTCTTTTTTACTCAAGAATTAGCAAATATTCGCGCACGGACATAACTAGAAAGAACAGTATTGAGAAGCGTATGCTGGAAGAGCGTGATTGATTATTCTAGGTTTCAGGTCTCCGTGCGCTTGTAAATATGTAAGGTTTTCTTACCTAATATACGCATTAACCATATCGCCCATCGTACATGATGTTTTATTTATATGCCAACATGTATGATTTAAATGAAGTAACATGCAAAGACCTAGTCTTGTGCTTTTTTTGCTTGAATAAAAATGTCTCACACAGACTAACCACTAATGCGACTTCCTATAATAAAGGCTGATTTAATGTATTACCTATAGGCTAAGGTAATATGGGCATGTAAGTCAAATGCGTTAGGCTATTATAACGTTGAAGTCGAATAATTTTTGCACTAGTTGGACTAGAATGAACATACAATAGGGGTACTTTTAGTTATTTCTTTTCGGATTGACCCTAAGCAATTATATTCCCATTGTTTGCGTTTCCATATGTAATTTTTCTATTTATGACCTTTCGAAGTAAATCAGTAGTGAAATTTGTTTGTCCACCAACTGCTCTTTTTAAACTCCGGAAAGCCCTGTAATCATGCAGAGTTGCTCAACCCGGAAAGTAGTAAAGGCATGGTGGTGAGATGGCTGTTATCAAGCAAACAGACCGTACGTTTTGAACTATCGTGCCAACGATCAATGAGTCGCTTGATGAACTCGAGATAGGGGGCTGCATTCAGTGTACCATTCTTAGCGAGTATCTCATAAACGCAGATGCCTTAAAATGCCTACTTGATCGAATCTGCCACCAAACTCGATTTCTCTCCAGGGCGTTGTCATTTTCCCCTCTAGTTCCTTTCCTGCTAACGGTAGAGATATAACCAGAGCATGTAGTATGCTCTAGGTTTTTTTTTTTATTAATTAAAATTCCCATAAAAAGTTCATGTGGAATACATCACGCGCAATTTCAGCTGGCCTAAAGTCAACTCACGAACGACCCATTCTTATTCAGTTCCTCCTTTTCAGGATTTGGGTTATAATTCTGTAACAAGTTACATGTGATACGCCAGTTTTGGCAGACGGAGCCCTTGTACTCGAAGCTCTGTTTTCGTAGCAAATCTCGTTGATTTCGGTGATACGTTTTTGTTCTTCGAGTTCCCGCATCTAGTTACCTCCTTGCTAAATTTCGTTACTTCTATCTTCGTTCTTGAAGCGCTTGCGCGGCTCACGTACTGTATTTTCGCCTAAAAACTTCTCGCCTCATGTCTTTATAAATTTTCAATAAATTCCCACAGCGCCGTGACCTTCAAGGTACAAGGAACAAAACCAAAAGATAAAGTACTCAAGATTAAAGTATGTTTTTCCTTCATTTTTTCTGGAGCTGGCTCAACCCATTTTCGCTCACACATTTCGAAGTTAGAAGACTGAAGTATTTACCAGCCAAATTTAATTTGCCAGCGTCGCATAGTTTAAAACTTACTCAAACTTAGTATTTCACTACTAATAAAGTCTCACTCTCAAGTGTCACAAACGGGTTCTCGAAACACTTCAAGGTACGTGAAAGTGAGTTAAGTCTGTACTTCGAAACCATAGACTTATATTACATTTTCGTGTAAGAAATCCTATGTTTAGCTCACCCCTTCTATTTTGTTATTAAAGTCGGATAGCGTCTCGCCGTGTCTAATGCAAAAACATTAATTTCCCGCTATAATTAGTATTTCCGATTGGCAAGTTGCTGTGTCACGCTTTACTTGATCTTGTTCCCATCTGACATGACAGTTCATTCGCGAATGCTCGATGGTACCAGTGATTATCTACAGTTCACGCCTAGATATGGCTACGTTGTGTTTCAGACACTATCGTTACAAGAAACCTCCTGTTTCTTTTAATTCAGTTCCATTTAACGGGATTGTTTTGTTGAACATCTTGTCTGATCGCCACCCCAGCGCAGCCAGAAACTCTGAGAGAAAGATCTATCATTAATACGTGTCCTAATACCAGAACGTTTATTTCAAAGTGTTATATTGATGCTTGTTGTGTATTGCCGGGACAAAATAGGGCAGAAACGCTTACTATAAGTGATATAAATGTGCAGCACCTAGCTTCAGTCCGTTACGATGGAGACGGAGATATTCACAGGTTTCGAATCGACAACTATAAGCAATTATTCATTGTAGTTGCCATGGCATTAATAGCATAACGTCAATGTTGCTGGGCTTATAGTAGAGTTTCCTTTAGGAATCTGCTGAACGACTTCACGAAAGCATGTTTTAGTAAATCTGACGTTTTCGGGGGCCAAATCGGCACCGTTCAACGGTTACCATATCAATAAAGAAAAATAAAAATGTTTGCATTGAACCTAGAAAGATTAGCGGTATTGGTAAATAAATACTTCATAAATAGTTCCAGTTTTAAGGGCCGCGGAATGGCGATTTTCATGAAAGTTATCTAAGTAGTCTAAGTTTTATTGGCTCACATGAAACTTCGTTCATTGTCATAATAGTTGCTCATCTGTATAAAGGTAACAAACAAATTGCATGGGCTCGAAAGTGCCACATGTCCTACAACGGGCAACTTATATTCACTCCTGTGCTAGAATAGGAATTAACATCTAAGAACCGGCGCCTGCATTGTCCAGTTTGTAAACGTTTATCCGTTCAATATCACGATAAAAGAGGTTATCAGCATTACTAACAGTACTATCATTAGATCGGCGTACAGGTTCGTTTTACGTTTATCTACCCCTCCTGTTTTCAAATTTATCGTTTGCTAATACAAATGTCATACGCCGGAGTGAAGCTCCTGCTGTACAAATCTGCAGTCGTCGATTTGTTCGACAACTTTAACATTTTATAAAAGGAATAATAATAATCAAATTAAAAAAAAACTTAGATAATTTTAGATAACAGATCAAAGCCGATTAAATAATAAAGATGCTTAAAAAAAGTCTTCCAACCAATTGGATATAAAATTTATTGGCAGAAAAGAAGCTGAAAAGTTTAATTAAAGATTTACTGTTACCACGGTTAAAAAGCCCATTTTTATTATCTAATTATACTATTCTATTCATCTGCATTGTATTGTTCTTTTAGTAAATTTCGATTTTTTTTTAAATCGGTTGTACTTAGTGTTGAAGACTATTCTAGTTAGTTTCAATATATTATATAATATAGTTGTACTTTTAAATACATATATTATGAAGTGACGAACATTTTAATCACTTCAAAGAAATACAAACAGGCTATTAGATTGAAGAGAGATGTACAGTCGTATGGAAGTTGTATAGTAGTTTGCCAGCAGCAGATGACAATATGGAAAAAGGAAGATAACTTCTTTAATCTATTACGTTCTGTCAATTGTCTATAATTGATATTTAGGCTCATATTATCCGTTCAACTTTGAATACAACATACATACATATATATATATATAACACATATAGAGACACATATATGTAAAGACATATAACATTGCAAAGCTAATATATAACATGATCTATGATAAGTTGACTACTGCTTCTTCTGTTATGTGTGCATATATATATA
>NW_019211458.1:40771833-40796801 GCF_002443255.2 Varroa destructor | reverse complement strand
TGTATATATGGAAACGCTGCATATTCACTACCAGTTATAAAAACCTTTCCAAATCCGGGCAGATACGCATATCACCAAAGCATATAACCGCTCCATTTCTCTCTTCGAATCATAAGTCCGTTGTAGACTTTTTTGTAAGCAATTTTATAAACATATATTTACCAATAAACTTTCTATTAGAACGAAAAATTAGGCCTGCAATCAAAAAAACTAGACTTATAGTTTTAGCAAAAGCAAAAATAGGTATCGTCACGGTTATTCATGTGTAAAAAAAAATACATACAAACAGCGAATGTCAAAAAACGTTTATGATTCCGCGCTGGTGTCGTCACCGTATCGGCTATTTGTGCTCGTATAGGAAGAAGATCGTAAACGGTGTAGAATTGTTTGTTTGTACTGACCTGTTAACATGGCTCATTCGTGTAGATGCTGATTCAGTTTTCAATTATCCATATAAAAATTACAGATGAAATTTTCAGCGAGTTTACTAGAGCCTATTTAGTTTTTAACGTAAAGCACGTTACCTGCTTCTCTACCACACCTGGTATATATCACTTATGTTCCTTGCAAAGTGACATTGTTTTCAGCGTGTAAGATGCACTAAAAGAAAAACTAAATAAAGCATATATTTTTGCAACTCTATGACTCTTTTGATCACACCTTAAAGTGGAGTACGAAAACGTCTAAAGCATGGTAGTTGCAAGCCCGATTCAGCATTGCCTGACCAGACTGGGTTGCTACGAGCTGAAATATGCTCCATGTGCTAAACTCATTTATATTCATGGTTACATTTTTCATTGTCTTCAGAAACTCCACATTAAGATATAGGTAAATTGGATTCGGCCAAACGACAACGCATATAAATGCACCACCTTGCTACTAGATACGCTAACGGCTAAGAACTCCTAGCGACTGGTGGACCATTTGTCACCGTAACGCCATCTGAACATTCTAACTGATTACCGTTACGAGTAGCAGTCATTTCGTGCAATGAAATTGGAAGCTCGTGTCCTATTGCTCTAACCGCAGGTCCGTTTTCTATGCCAAAGAGATCGGAACTATGCTCATATATCTTCAGGACCTTAAATCTCAAATTAGTTAGCGATATAACGATCTAGCCGAATGCACCAGCTCGCATTGAAATTTGCGCTCGGTTGGAAACGAATATGGACGACGCCTAAAAAATCGTAAAATGCCATAGCTGACAGGCGCCGATCGTTTATACGTAGTGTGTATATGGTTCTCTGTGTTCGTAGCTCTCTTCAGGGTCGACCGCGGGACGCCTCTCGAATAGCGTATTTCAGAAACAGTTCGCGAAGAGATAACGCGGAACTGCCTTTAAATAACCCATACACGTGTTTTTCCAATAATAAATCTCTAGAGTTTGTGTTATTGATTCATCTAGAATATTTATGAAGATCTGAACAACGGCATATAACAGTGCTCGATTAAAAACACATAGACATCAAATATCAATATCGTAAGACATGTGAACCCTTAAATATTCTTCTATACGACGTATGTGTATACGAACGCCGAATCGGAGTCTGTAGCGAGTTAGGTTAGGTTAGGTTAGGCTAAAAACCCTTCGAATGTTTAATTTAACTTCCTATCTCCGATCGTAAAAATAAATTTGCGAATAGGTCGACTGTAAGTTGTGAAAAAGCACCTAGGATTATTTATTTGTCCCGAGATTATAATTTAGCTAGAAATGCAACGATATCTGTCTTTATCAACGGTCGGGACTAGCATTTTTCTTAAAGCGAACAAACGCTTTAAGTACTTTTAAAGGAAGGGGTAAAAGTAGGATCGATATTCCTTGCCGTCCTGCCCTTAATAGGACAGTGCGTCCCACAACCACTTAATTTTTCTCAATAGGTTGAAAGACCTTCTGTCTGGATATTATTCTGTCTTAGAACTATATTAAGTTACTTTACGTTTGTGCATAGCTACAGTTTTAACCAACTTTGGATAACTATAAAAAACGACGCATCTATAAAATAATACTGTATTAAAATTTTAAATAAGTGTAAACTTTTATACTGGTTTACGTACGTAGCAGAACGAACGCGGACATACTCTCGAACGCTGGCATCAATCTTTCACGACTAATCTTGATAACAAAATGCTGAGGCTGCATACGTGGCCTGCGCTCAAAAACACTCAAATAGCCTGCAAGCACGTATATTCGTATTGTAAGTTCGCTATCGGGTTTACCTCTAATGAACCCTTGGCGTCATTAAAGATGAAGCATTGCGATAGATACTCATTGAAAGGGACGGAAATACTTATTTGCAATCGGAGGTTTGCTCCAAAAGTAACAGTAGTTTCAACATAAACACGAATTGAAGGAAATGATATTTATTCGTAGACACGATAAGCGCAAACAAAAAAATGATTTAGAGTATACAGTTTCTTAAATTTTCCGCACTAGAATCTAGCTGTTATTTTAGGACACAAGGCCTGCAGTGCTTCAGCTGTCGAAGTAATCGTAGCTCTTGGTTGTGAAGAGACGGCTGTACATGGCACCATCATATACGTGGTTCCACCTACAAACTTCACTCACCTATTAGGCCTCAGAACATGTAAGGTAGTACGGGTACGAAATCGAACGTAGGCACGCTTTGTGTTGCGCTGGGAATCAGCCGTTTAAAGCTGCGCCTAAAGCCAGTACGAAACGTCAACCTTAAAACATTTGTTTCACCTTTAAACGGATCGACACATTGATCGAATACTCGAAACATAGCCTATATTTATCGTAAAGCAAAACAACTAATATAAAAAAGTGCTTCAGATATATGTGGAAAGCTTACTTGTCGTTCAGCGGCATCCGTTTGTTGAAGCATATACTATTCTGGAGACGAAATTTAACAGTTTTACGATGAATATTGCTATACTCCATAAAAACTGTTCGAACATCGATAAGTTAGAAAAAAGAAAGAAATATGAGTTTACAGTTGGACAACTTTGGTTTTAACAATAGGCGATTTTGGAAGCAAACTAAACCGAGAAACAATTTGAAGTTAATTGACCTCCAAATGATAAGCGTTCGTGTAATACGAAGTAACCCTTTAAATATCGCGAGCTTGAAAAATGCTTGAGCTCTAGAGATCGGGTCCATGGTATACGCGCTTACATTTCATAATGTGTTCGGTACCCAAAGACAAGTAAACTACTATAACCTGTTTATATAACTATTGTAAATGTCTTAAACTGCAGATGTACGTAGTGTTCAATCGTAGCGTTAGGTTTCAAAAAGTCTCTATTCGTCAAAGTCATACATTTATATGTAGCACCGAATTTCGGTGGCACTTTTTTTTGTATCTATACAGCTAAGCGCATGAGTACAGCGTGCATCAGCTATCATCGAGTGAACTGGTAACTTTGAGTGGATGCTAACGATTGTTATATGCTGGCATTTTGCGCGTTGAACAGCTACAGAGGGCTTTCGCATGCATTATCGTGCTATATCTGTATAGGTTAATTATAATGCTATCTACAATGCTTCAACTTCCAACATGAGTTTAGCTGGATGATTTTCAATGCTACTGCAGTAGACGTGAAGAATTGTGTGTACATCATAAACCGCTCCTTTTTGAGTGGGCCGCTACCGATGACACTCGAAACTGCACTCTTATGCCTGATCTAGGTTTCTATTATTCATTTTTCTGATTTGATGCTGTGCAGATACTTCGTGCTATTGTGCCCTATGAAAATGAGGTCTTGGTGCTGCACAGATGCTGGCCAAACTCTTAGTTCGTGTTTTAGTTTGTATACGTTATTACTATACCGCGAAACTCAATATTTTACTTCTAATTGCTTAATCATGCCAAATAACTGGATTCAAAATGACGAGGTAAGGAACAATCGGCAAACGAACATTGACCGACTACCCATCTCCAGCACTTAGCATTGTAAGTACCGTCGACCCTATAAGATTGACGTCAAGACAGCCCTTTCGCTGTGTACTGAGCCACAGGCGAGGAATAAGTGCGATCCGATGCACATAGAAGACAAGTGCATTGATTTAACTATAATAAAATGATCCTGAAAGGCCGTATAGTTTAGTATTTTATATTTATACTTAAAATCGAATTAAAAATTAATTTATACTTAAATCGAAAATGTAACTAGTCTCAATGCTGCCACTTATTTAATTACCGTTCACGTATTATTTATTATATGATACATCGGCACTATATTTTAGAACCAACATGTGTAAAAGCTTAGAAAAATGTTGCAAACGGCTAAACACTTATATTTTATTACTCTGTGTCGGTCCGTCATGTAACAGCAAAAGCTGATACCCATCTTGATACGTGTCGTTCTGTTAACTCACGTCGTTCACGGTAGTAAAAAGCTACCAAGCATCAAAGTCAAAAAGTGATCATTTCACAATTCACACCATCGTGTAAATGACAAAAAATAAGTCTAATTAACGCTGCTAGTAGATAAGTAAAATAGATCTCTAGTGGGCACCTACGAGTTTTCCCTAAGTGAAGAGACGATGTGATATTTAGAAGGTGTCTCAGTTGCGGGACTCCCATATATTAGACCGTCCCGAACCTGAACGATTAGACCTACTGCGTAAAATGTCAGCACTCGATGCCATAGTTTTCTCTGTCGGTTGTCGAACGTGCTATTCGCGGCGCGGTAACACGCCCTGACCTTAGCGGGGATACAATGAACGAATTTTCATCATCCAGTTTATAATACTGTAATATGTTAAAAACTTCTCTATTAATACGATAAAGCGTATGCTCTTAGTTATCAGAAAGTGACTCTTAAAAGTAATCGTTTGTTTTTTGATAATGCCTGGTACACAACTTCGATTGCGCAGTGAACGTCCATAGTATTGCTACGCTATCTCTGCGAACGTTCGCGCCGTTATCACTCGTTTGATTTTTCCTATACTACTATGGTGTTGCAGCTATATATAATTACAACTGAGAATAAACACAAAAGAACTTGTTATTACATTATCCAATAATTTTAGGTTTATGTATGTACACTTGTTAGATTTTTGTCTTTGTACCGGAAATTATGTTTTTGTTCCCGTGTTTAAGCGATACTATTACGTATCGCGTCATGCTAGCCAACAAATACCCTAAGTTTGCAGCTGTCTAAAACATGTAAACATTTCAATAGTGTCTTGTTCTGTTAAACTATCATTTCTTAGGGGATCTCCTACCCTCAACCCCGCTTCCATCGGCTGCAGTCGTTGCTATTACGAAAGTTGTCGCCTTCTAGAAGCCCTTTAACAGAAAGGGTTTCACAGAAATTCAGCCAACGCTTTTCTTTAAGGTACCTTGTTTTTCTTTTTATTTGAAGAGGCATTAGTGGAAAACTTAAGTAGACGAAAAACGCAGCGCTTTAGACACGATGTCTGTACTTCGATTCCAGTCAAACCGAAATACAAGATGACTGAAGAACATGGACCGCCTGCATTCAACGACCTATGCCAACGAACGGCGTGCAACATGATAAATAAATGAAATCGTTCGAAAGACATCCGCGTGTGCCATAAAAATTTATTTCTGCCCGAAGAAAAGCTACATAAGCAAGTTGACTGAACACCGACTAAAATTGTGCACGGATGAATTACGCTGAAAACATGATTTAAACCTATGATTAAATGTTGCTATTAGCTATTTGGTCAAATCATCGTTTTTGTATCAGACTCGTCGAGTCAGGTACGAAACCTTGGAATCTCTGTTCCAATGTTCTGATTATATTCTCTGTAGTATAGGCCAAAGGGTTGAATTTGAATATTACACGGTCGAACTTTTAGGGCAGATACAGCGTGGACATCCAGTTGAAAAGGGAAAGCAGATTAATCTTGAATCGCTTTGCATATAGTATATCCTCAGCAAGGCAAAGCACTACCAGTATCTGGGTCAAAATAGTTTTCAGAACTTTTCAAAAAGTTTCCAACTTTCTTAAAACGTAGTCACGACGAGACCAACAGCCTCAGTGGCCAGTTGCAAACTTCCTCTTTGTGACATGTCCGTAACTTCAATATGCCTCTATGCAGAGATATCCTTGTAGCAGACTGCACTTTTTGAACTACAGATATTCGCACCAGGTTCTACGTTGCACGGAACCGTTGGAATTTTATGCAGTGAACTCACATGGATTAACTTGGGAAACTGTGTTCTCGTCGCAGCGCAGTACAGGGTATTATTTTGCAATCAACTAGCATTCAGGTTGATATACTGAGATGCAATCTGAAGACCGCATGTATTTTTTCGTTATCTCCGCTTCATCTAAAAATTCATAGAGTAGAAAATTCGTGGGCTTAGGGAAGTCTATGTTCCATGTTTTACGTCCGGAATCGCCGTTAGGATATTTGTCAGACGGCACTCTGGCTAGCTGGCTCCAAGCAAGAAACGAAGTCTGTCTATACTCGGGTTCGAACTCAGGTCACAACGTGTTTCTAAGATGATGGAATGCTTGACGGTGATACCGGACGTAAAACTTGAAACGTATAGAGTTAAGTTTCGTTAAATATGAAGTAACCGTACTTTGATTATTTCGTTAGTGTGTACCCCAAATTTATCGTAAAGAGTCACTAACCGTTAATATAAAATACCACGCAAGATGGCGCTTACATTTACGTTCGATGGCTTATGGCTCGACATAATTGTCAGAAATATACAGGGTATTGTAAAAAAAAATAAAAACCAAATTCGCTGATATTTGTCACGGGCTTCCGAATAATAGGAAATTCAATTCTAAAATGTTTAAGCAATGTAGAAAAAATCGAAAATTACTTGTTGACAATAGAGCCGTTTCTTAGTAAAGATACCCCAAAACTGCGAATAGCTTTGTCATGGCATATGTAGGATGCTGATCGTAGAGTAAACCTTGCCCTTATTCAAAGCGTTTGTGAGGTGTGACCCGGTGTCCCTTGAACATTAAACTTTATCGGCGGTGGAAAACCGACAGATGCTACAAATGTAAATTACGAGACGTAACAAAAAAAAAAACATTATTCCGCCGTTGACATACGTAACCAGATTAAAATAAGGTGTCCCGCAATGATTGAGTGAGCTCTAAAACTATGTAAAACAATTTATTAAAAGAAGCTTTTCTCTATTCGATCAAGAACTAATAAATGCAGGAAAAATTAAAAAAAAAAAAAAAAGTGCACAAAAATCATAATTCGAATGAACTGAATAAAGTGAAAACACAAGTTAACCATAACTAACGTCGAATAAAATTGTATGTGTGTGTGTGTGTGTGTGTGTGTGTGTGTGTGTGTAAAAATACTGTATAACAAATGTTTGTTAACCACTCCCTATAATCTAGCGTATTTAGAGAGGCAAAATGTTGCTTAGTTAAAACTGAACATGAGGCAAGCCAATCGGATCGCTTTCTTGATACGCCATGACGAAATGACATAAGGTAAACACTAGCGACAATCACCGAACAGTTATGTATGGCTATAATTTTATATAGAAATAAGAAGAGGATGGTCCTTTAGATAAAACGCAGGTAGAAACGATTAACATAGCGTAACTGTCTTTTCCACGACACGCACCCGAAGATCACAATTCCTATTTAGCTGTACAACCAAACAAACATAAATCTTAAAAATCGACACAATATACGTTCGATATACGTACAAATTTTCATATCACCAAAGGATAATTTACGCTTGATGCATTTTTGCTTGAATTAAAGGACCTTGGACTGGAATAAGAGACAGCACTTAACTCCATCTGTCGTTTGCTCGAACTGGCGTGACAGTAAATGGCCCGTTATTAATTTCAACTTGTCCAGTATCCACGCGTTCCGGCCTCGACGTTACAATTCGAATCGTTAGACGTATTTGCATCTCTCGCTACGATCACGGCGGGAAGCTATGAGAAAGGGTGCCTAACCCTTTGCCGGAAAGCCGCTCTCTGTTTTCATGGCCGTTGTTGTACAAATGAGAGTAAATCGTTAAAGGTGAACTTCATGTACTGTTGTTTCGTTCCATACTGCGACTATTGAGCATCGCCAGCAGCTTTCCAAAGTCGAAAAATATTACATCTGTTAGAATGTCAACAGGCGTCCTCCTAGCGGGTCTGTGCGTGTGGCAAGATTACACAATAAACTCCCGTATACCTCAAACAGCCGTCCTTATCGGAATCAACATCTACGATAGCGGCGATCGTACACAAGCACGCGGCGTGGATTTTGCTTATGCTGTACGCGTACAAGAAGGGAACCAGATGGCCTTATATAGGACATACCAGAATCGCAAAGCAACGATTGGTTTTATATGGGACGAACCCCTCAAACGGCTAACGTATCGACACTACCATGGGTCGTCGAATAAGGCTGGTCAGATACTTACCTGTGACAAAAGGTTAGTACATATGTGTGCCGATCAATTACCTTTCGCTTCAATTTGGCGCAATAATAAATGTTGCTTAGTGGGATCTGTGGCCGCGTCATAGACCGCGAAGCATTTTCGCTTCGCGACTAATACTGTCTTCATGTATATTGGGTCCATTGATTAGGGTTAGCTGGGCCAGTTTTTCCACACGTAAAAGGCGAATATATGAACGATTGGTACATCGTACCATTTGAGAGTTTCGCACACGTGAACGTCATAATCTTCTATTAGAAGGCAAGTAATTAATTTTTGAATCGGAAAGTTACGTGATTATAACCATTGCAGGTTTGCTTCAGAAATGCGTTGGGTAACGTACAACGAAGAAACAACAAATACGACACTTTGTGTTGAAGTTGGATTGAGTGAGTCGTCAGGTGAACGAATTCTCTTAGCACGAGCGGTAGTCGCTTGTCGAGAGTGCGTCGACCGAGGACGTATGCCAGCGATATTCATGTTAGACCTTGGATTTGCCATCACACATTTCGGCGATTTCATCATTCTCACTGACTTCGAACTGTTATGCCGACAGCCTTGAGTAAGCATCCGTTCAAAACATTACACAAATCCAAAAACGCAGGAACGCCAAGGAACACTTGTAAAGATGAAAGTCATATACAAATGATCGATCGGCTAATAATTATAATGATCAAATTTGTGACGAAGACGTTACCAACTTATTAACGTGAATGACAAAATAGCCTTATAATGCGGAGCATAACTAATTTACTATTTTCATTTTCAGGAGTTTTTCAAGAGTATACAACTGACTGGGATATCTATTCCCATTGTTGCTTACTTCCAAATGTTGAAATTGCGCGAAACGGATAGAGTGAGTAAATCGATAAAAATCGTGCGCTCGTACTTAACAGCCTTATGAATTGTCCCTCTTGGAAGAGCCATCGGAGTGCGCTGCGAATAGTTTTTTTTTTTTTTTTTTTTCTATGACTTTATAAGACATACATTTTATTAATATAGGCGTCATAATAGCATATACCACGCACAAGTTCCTACTATTATTATTATAATTATGTATCATTGCCATGGTATTCGATTTATGTCTGAAGAATGCAACTAGCAAATGTCTTTTGTTATTGTTAAACAAAAATAAATATGGTCTAATATTGACGGAAGTATCTTATCATTTGCATTGCATTTTATAATAAAATAAGAATAATCGTGCTACAAGGATTATACCTATACAGGATATTACCTTTAATAAAATAACCGAACAGAGATAAACTTCAGGATGCAATTTACTGAACTGGGAGCAAAGAAATAGAGGAAACCATTTAGTACTAAGGCAGTATTAAATTTATACGACCTGCTCCTACTGCCCCGAGGTTATTATAGGGAAGACAAAAAATATTAATATTGTCACTATCACGTATTACGTCATAGACCCCTTTTATTTTACATCGGCGTTCCAAGCCCACAACGTTTTATTAGATACACACTGGAAAGATTATATCTCTGAAAAACTGCTTTATAGAGGCCGTAGTCGTCTCTCTATAATGAAGTATATTCATGTTGGTTTTATTTCAAAAATGATATTTCGGAATGGGAAACGATACGTTTCAGAACAATGTAACTTGGCATAAAATCGACATTTAGAAGCATTTTGCTATCAGATGATAGGTCATCATGACAGAATCAAAAGACAAGAGGCACGTGTCTGAAATTCCGCTTCCAACATTACGCGATAATGCTGATCATCATCTAAGTATTTTACAGCATTATCACTTTACGGCTAACGACGTAAAAGGCGTTATGCCCACAAGCAAATCTAAGCTTTGTAAACATTGATTTTTGTTTCTTCTTCATTTTAAGATGTGTGAATTGGGTTATTTATTGGATCATGTGTGTACCTTTTTATGTTAGGTTATGTTAGGTTTATGTTAGGATTTATGTTAGGTTAGTAAATTAACTTGATCTGTCGTAGTCGGAAAAAATTTTCGCTGGTTCACAACTAACATAATTGCAAATTATTTCTTCTTTTAGGTAAAAATCTATAAAATAGATAAAAGAAGATATCTATCTAGATAAAAGAAGAAAAGCGCTAATATCACACATGAAGTTTATTACTGAACTTTAACGAATCTCGATATATTGCAAAATGCTTATTTGCAAACCATTTCTTTCACCATGTTTGTATCATGCCTTGGATATGTAATTGCGCACTTGTACGGGTTTTATTTCGACACTAAAGTATAACGATTTTGGCCATTGGCGTAAAGTTGGCTGAGCTCTCATAGTTAGATGACAATTACAGCCCGGACTTCGCTGATGTCCTTTACAATATTCTGAAAAAATAACGAGTCGTTTGTACCAAATTTATATTATTCAGTCCTCCCGTTTAAAGTTCTCTTCTTCGAAGCAATACCAGCCTGATGCAACAAAACTTATCCTATCGTTTTCTCCCAGTCCTCAAAACATTTTTCAAATTCGATCCTCGATTTTTCTTCTGTTCTTCTACCGTATCGAAACGTTTCTCTTTCGAACTTTACTTTTTTTTTTGGTAAAGACAAAAGCCACCGGGCTAGAGCCGATAAATATGGGGGGGGGACACACCCCTCGAGTTTTTGTGAAAAAAATTGCTATACGAGGCGAGAAGTGTAAGTCGGTGCATTGTCGTGGTAGAAAACCTAGGGCTTGAGTTTCAGTCTCTCGTGTTGAACAGGTTTGCGTGGTCTTAATAGTAAACCTTAATTACTATGGAACCGCACAGCATAAGCTTACGATGAATGATTCGTCAGTGGTCACAATAAGGACAACAGTGAAACCACCTTGGTTGTAGGCCTGAATCGTGCGCCGTTCTTCAGAATTCAACCAACATTGTGATAGATGAGGCATGGTTCGATATTTATCACCAGCTGGCCGGGGTCCAGGCGAAAAGTGGTGTCGCCTTGAAAGGAAATCGAATTTGACAGTCAATGTCCAATAGGTTCGAACCTAAAATGACGGTAGAGTTTCCGATGTACATCAGGGGCACTGACTATTATTAGATACTAGCCAAAAATCAAACAATGAAGGCAACCAGCTATCTCCAGTTCTCTAATAAACTCATGGGTCGAAAGCATGCAGTCTAGTTACTTAATGACAACGCTAGACCTCGCCGCTATACTTTAATTACTTCTTAGATTAACCAAGGAAATTTCCAACTTTGGGTGCAACCCGCTTATTCTTCCGGTCTAAGTCCGTGCGATTACAGAGCTTCCTAAGGGCAACTAGCATATCCTACCATCTATTTACTTTGAGAAAAACAATAGGTAGCGAACTTACATATGGGGCGCAAATCGAAACTATCACTGACATACATTGAACAATCATCATTCTAACCTAACTAGTTTAAAAGATATTAAACTTCAAGTTCCGCCTTATTCGCTTATAACAGCATAGTTGTAATGATAAAAACAATAGTCTTTTAGTGATAAAAATTTGCATAATTATTCATACTCGTTCTTCAGTTATTGTTTCAGTATCACAATGATGAATATACGCTATTGAACAGCAAGTATAGGATTGTCATTGTTAATCCCGTTTTGTTGTTAAAACTATAATTAGAGAGAGCTTCCCCACGATACTAGCATTTGGACGCGAAAAATTTAGCAAAAATTCGAATTTTGTTTGCCGTATAACCATACTATACCGTACACAGTATCCTGCCGTTTTAACCGCTTTCTTCAGACATACTTGGTAAGCTTAAAGGCGTCTTGGCCTTAAACCATGAACGATTTTAGTACAAACGGTTGAAACTATAGCTGCGCATGAGGTATTCGCACGTTTGACACTTCGGCATTTCAAGTTGGTGCATGATATTAATCTTTCCCTAAACTGTTCACGTGCGTTATCTCAGAGCGCTTTAGCCGGCCAAAAAAGGCCGCCCTGTCGGTTTCTATCAATGATTATGCCTAATAAACCATAGGACACTGCACCCCGAAACAGCGTTGCCTCACGTACATCTAGTTGTACCATGTTTACTCTGTAGAAAACGACCTTGTGCAACAAGAAGCTCTATTCAAGCTCAACGAAGCTCAAAACAAGAATTAAGAATTTCAAGAAAGTCGTCGTGATAATCTTAACTGACGATGGAATCGCGTGAGAAATAGCTAGCAGCACGCTCATAAGAAGAACAGCGCCATATTGAAATAAAAACTATTATATTTGGATTAGTTATTTTTACGTGGCAATCCGGATAATGCCTTGTACGTTGACAGATAGAATTTGCAATAGAAACACGCATATGTGAGCCAATTTGTGATCAAACGCAAATTGAGGATATGGAGATAAATGTAAGCCTCTGGTACATATACGTGTATCGAGGGGATCGCTTCTTCTCTAAATAATTACTATTTACAGATAATATTAATCGACACATGCACATAGTTTTACATATGTATTATATGTGAAATAAGTCAACGATTATTTCACTACAGACATGAGCGTACGTATTCTTCTATTCAATATGAAAGCTAGTTTAACTTACAGTTAGTAATTAATAGCAATATTCTCAGACAGGCAATCTACGCAGAAATTATAATTCGTCAAAGAACGTGATTCACAGGTTCATAATGGCTTAAGTTCAGACAATAACAAAACGAAAGCTATTTTCATAACAGATATATCTTTCATATTTTATTATCAAAAATAGTTATTATTTTAGTTTATATTTAGTTTTTGGGCCCGATCACGGAGATAAATGGCATATGTTTTATTTGGCAGACTCGAAGGGATCGCAATATTGACGCGCTATCTGATAAAGCCGATTTCTCTACGATATACCGTCTTCGGAATATATTCTATTTGCGAAATGGAACAGTCAGTAAGTCTCACACTTTGGTAATACGTTCTATATATTATGGCAAACATTAGTTGTCGTCTATAAGATATGACAGTAATAGGGTACTGCGGAGCATGTTGTGTCACTTTTACATACGTCAGATTATACCATCTAGGCACAGTAAAATTTAAATCGATTTTCATCTCTCTTATAGCGCAGTATTACACAGATCACCTTCTTCCTATTCCAATACCCACTGTAGCTTACAGGATCAGCAGATAAGACGTTTAGACGACTATTAATATTTTTTGCTTCCTCGGTCTTGAAATAGCTGAGTGTTCTTATTATTGTTTCTCATAGTCTGTAGTACAATATCTGGAGGTGCATGTCCCTTAACCGTCCTAACAAGTTGATCTACTTCACAGTATGTAAACTGTTTAATCACACAATATAACAAAAGGACGTTAAGTTCGTGTCAGCTATGCTTAATCACAGTCGATTCCTCACGCGACGACCCCGCGATGCAGTTGGCCCGTCCTGAAGGGCACCACTACCGATTTCGCTGATTGTGAGTCCCGAAGACGAACCCTCAGTGGAGCCATCTAAGTTTGATTCGGACTTGTCCTGACGCTGATTTCGGTTCTTCCTGCGGCGTCCACGGCGACGCTTCGGATGCACTTGATCGGGACGTTGGGTGGATGTCTCTGGCGTGAGAACCGATAATGGTGGGGGCGGACCTTCCAGGCTCTGCGGGGGTGATGGTAGAGGTCCTATGTTTAATCCCGCAAGTGTCGACGGCATTGATAATGGTGGAGGCAAAGTAGTCGTTGAAAGGGCAGCGGTTGTGATATCGGCGGCGTCAGGAAGAGGAGACAAAGTTGTCGGTCTTCTTCGGTTTTTAGACCGACGCTTGTTCTGTCAATGAATTAATCTGTTATTGGCATCTAATAACAAACTACTGCTAACTGTCATCGACTCTTGTGAAGAATAAGCTCTTTTTCAAGATGGAATCTATTGAACAAGGCTTGATCTACATCGGCATATCGATAAATACATTATCCTATGTATTGTTTCAGCAATACAAACTGTTTGTATTTTGATGGGTTTCTAAGAAAATATTGTTCGTGATATACAGAGTAATTGTGACATATTGTCGTAAGGCAGTCTTAGGCAAATTAAAAGAAGAAAAAGCAACAAAAGAAAAAATATAAAATTGTGTTTATTTTTTTCTTTTGAACTTAATCGAAAAAGCTAATAAGGTAGTGTAATTTTAGCGGGATCCAAAAAAATGACTAGAGCAGGGCACTGGCGCACCTTAACTTGGCATAGGTTGAAAAATTGTCGTTCTTTGTGAACAAACTTGTTATATGAGGGATTGCCCCGTATCAGAAGAACGCTGTGTACACACCCGCACGAAATCCGTTGAACTCGAAGTCAAACATAGTCGAGGTGTGAATGATGCTCTCTGAGTTACGTGTGAACTTTGAGAATGAGTCCCATGATAATGTATTCAGAGCAACTGTATTGCTAACGTATATCGGCTTTGATACTAAATTGTCATTTTATTGAAGAAGAGTAAATTGGGTATACCTTACCTTTGGTCTATTGGGTACGTCTTGATTGGGTTTTACTTCAGAGGATACCAAGGCACTCAACGGTGGCTCTTCGTGTGTGAGGGACGGAGAGTGGGAACGTTGAAATGATTCTACCGACGACGATATAGGCGATCTGCTTGCTTGGGTGTCTTGCGATACAGGGGAAGTATTCAGCTGTTTTTTGCGCCGGTGGTTATGGTTATCAATGGACGTGGAAGTCGGAGCTTTTTTGGACACTGCAGAATAACGATAATTACATTAACTGCCTTCATCTTATATGTGAAAAGGTAAGCCGGCTGAAAAAAATGGTATTATTATTTGGGTATCAATGCTGTAACTAGGGAAGTATGGTCTAAATGCGCATGTGGATTGTTATTGATAGCAGTATTCTAACAGAAAAAAGGTTGAAAGAAACCATTGTCTTCATGTTCTCAAAGACGATATAAACGAATGTGCAATCGGATTTACATTATATCGTTGTATTAGTTACTAACCAGCAAAGATTTTTGCAGATACTTAAACGAAACCCATCTAAATATTTAACAAGAGAATGATATACGAATTAGTTGTCGAATACCTATATTGTTGTAAAATACTGCACTAAACTCTCTACAAATGTTCTTAATGTTATTGTAATTATTCTTTACCCTAACTTTGAAAGCTGTACATACGTGGGCTAGGCTGCTGTTCTTGTTGTGGTTTGGGATAGGGTATATTGTCGAGGATTGGCAGCTGAGTGTTACCCGGCAACGGCTGAGGTGGCGCAGGTCCTGGGAGGGGCTTTCTGGGTACAGGATACGGGTTGTTAGGGTCGTAAGTCGCAGGAACGCCTGGAGGTAAAGCTACTGGTATACCAGAGCCCGATACTGGTAAAGCTTCAATGGGAGCTAGATCATGTTTTAGAGCATCTTGCCTAGTCGAAGGTGACTGCGGGGTATCCGGTAGCAATTGACGGGGAGTAGGTTTGACCTCGGATGATGGGGGAGAGACAGACGAGACAGAGGTAACCGATGAAGCGGGGGAAGTGGCTGGAGGTGGTGGAAGCGGTGAACTTGAAACCGAATGAGTGCGAGAAGGTTTACTGCGACGGTTCGGAGGTACCAGCGCACTGCATGAAACGCAAACGGTTCCTATGTTATCACAGTCTAATGACTAGCTTTCATTCTACATTTATTATATAGTCTTTACTATTATTGAACATACCTACCTTCTGTATGTTAACATTCAGTTCACCAGCAAAGAAAAAAGAAGAACATAAATTAATTAGTCCTCTGTATATGTTTGCTGAATATGCTAAAAATGTATATGCTTAAATTTACTTAAAAGAATATCATCTAATAATATAGAAAGCGAAAACATAAATTACCCTTTCTTTTTAGACAACGTTTTTAAAGAACTAAATTCATTGTAACAAATTCAAAGGGATTACCTGTCTTGGTTTGGTAAAGTTAGTCTTTTCGGGGGTGAAGGTGGTACAGTGCTACGAATAGGTTGTGAAGGTACTGCTGAAGGATTCACCAATGGTTGCGTCGGCCGCGATCTGGAAGTGGGTAGATTTGGCTCATCGAGGGATGTGGCATGAGTACGAGGTCCGCGTCGCGTATGTGATTGACGGGAAATGTCCTGTTGCTGCTGAGCAATTTCTGGAAGCTGTCTCGGGAAAGGAACTGGTTGCGGCCTCGTTGGGGGGGCTACCGGCTTTGGTCGTGGAGAAGGGGCTATCGATTGAGGACGAGGAGGGGGCTCGACCGAAGGTCGAACGGGACGCCTTTCAGGGATGTTGTGCGCCGGTGGCTTGACTGGCCTTCGTGAAGTATCGTCGGCGTCTCCGAAGGGGAACGGAGCTACCACAGCGCCAATAGGACTTCCGGCTGGCAAAGGGGACTGAGGAGGTACTGCGACGGTGTTGATCGGCTGGCGAAGGTTTCGGAATGATTGACCCGGCGTTGGCAGCACTACAGTCTCATCGGAACCACTAATAGCTACAGGCATGAATAATTAACAACGAGATCAATACAGTAATGAGTCAATGAGACAGGCACAATGTCGTAACGTATAAAATAATTCTAGTGCAATAAAAAAAGTAGCAGTTGAAATCATCAGTAGTTATAAATAGGATGCCAGTAATATTAATTGAGAAGTCACGAATGAAATCATAACCTACGATTATAAGCTGGGGCTGGCTCATTTTTGAGGTGAAGTGGAGCCTGCAAGTTTGGCTGTGTGCGTTGCGGGATGATATCAACATCCGGACGTGCAGGTAGATTGGAAGAAAGCCGTCCTTCATCGAACCCTAGGGACAATGAATCAGGTCTTGTTTGTGGTGGACCAGAAGGTTGACCCCCGGAGAATGCTAAAGCAAATGGGGGAATAGGATTATTATGACTTGAAGGCTGCACATGCAATGCGGGTGGTGAAGGCGAATTCGGGATAGGACTAGAAAAATGTCGTCTAGGCGAAGCTGTCACAGAAGGCCGCGCAGGCCTTTGAGGCGTTACGGGAGATGAAAATAGAGATGGTCTTGGCGGTGTTACTGGAAACGAGAACTGAGGGGGTCTCTGAGGAGACGAAAGCGATGGGAAGTCCCCGACAGGAGTTTGAAACGGTGGAGAAGTTGGCGGAAAATAATCAGCGAAAGAATTCGGTTGAGAACGTAGCTGTGTTGTAGGATCGGGGAGGATTACAGTTGAGGAAGGAGGTCCATTGGGTTCTTGACGAAATGTAGGTAGAGGGAAGTTATCGGGCGCAAAACCGTCGATCTTTCGGGTCTGACGAGATGCTGTGAAGATGATCGATATGAATTATTATCATTCAAACTCTACTGCTATGAATGGCAGGTGTCCAACGGTTTTTTATACGGTGGAGCACAAATGAAGACGATGATCACTATGTAAGCAACGCTTTTGATGTCAATCGTGATGATATTATTGACAATGACTTTGTTTATGATGACTAAAGGACGCTTAAATACAACGCAACGAACCACTGTTAGTAAAGTTAAGTGTTTATTTCTTTAGGCATGCGACATGGGTATTTATATATATGTATATATAGATATATATATATATATATATATATCTAATACAAAAAGCATACATTTTTACACTGACAGATAGCCTTAATAGCATGTACAACAGAAGATATACATCAGAATATGGGTACACACAAGCAGGACGCACTGAGACCAGCTCAAATATCTGATTAAATATTGAAAAAACGCCTGCGGATGGACTCCCTGAGGTAATTAGATGAGGTGCATTATAGAATGTCTATAAATGACTCGGATTGATATCATGAGACGGGGACTTCACGATAAAGTTGGCTAGATGGCTGCTCTCTATTTGCAGCGTTCAGTCCGGTACACCAATTACTCTTCCGCCAGCATTTTTCGGTTTACGATAATAAAACGCTCCGTCGCACTTGGTAGATGATCTTCCTTAGATTTACTCAACGGCTCCTTGCGCTCTTTCTTTTCCGAAGCAGCAGCTCCGAGCAAATGTCGATGCCGACTTAATGCGTTGCTGAGCGGTGCCGAAAAGTCCTCAAATCCCTGAAAGCCGAACACCTGATCGTCAGGGTCTTCATCGAACGACTCGAATGTACTTGGTCCCTGCTGGCGTTCTCGTCGCTGCTCTTGGACAACCGTGGCCCTGTAGGGGTTATTCGTGTAGTAGTTATTATTAGTCAAATGATTGTTCGACACTTCTTCGTTAAAAATTCCACCTCGGATGACTTCGAAATTGCCACTGCCTAGTTGGTCGTGGTTTGCCTCCTGATGATCTCGCGTATCGGCACGAGGTTCCCGGGTCTGCTCATATCGAGGCTGTGCACGTTGTGTGGCAAAATGATCGACAGATTCTTCCTTATCGTCGTCCGTTGCACGGAAAATATTCGCTAAGCTGGCTATAGTTCTTAATGTATACGGAGTATAATAGCCATCGTCGTCCTCTGAATATCTCGGCATAAAGCCAGATGCCAACGGCTTTAAAGAGTCTTTTGTAGGCGAGCTTGTCTTTTCCGCATCGGCACTACGTCGTCGACGGTTCTTCGATTTGAAATCTACACTAGATGTGTCCGATCGTTTAGCTATCGGCGAGTGAGTTGCAATTATGCCGTGTCCTGGAGATGGATGAAAGCGAATTGACTCTAATGGAACACCAATACGGCTAGGCAGTCGCGGGTGGTTTAGAAGGATCTCTTGGTTTACTGATGTCTGTGTGAACGACTTTGGTTTTCTTTCAAAAAGGCCTCTTATACCCCAACCTCCTAGTAGATTCCATCTCGACATTGTTGACAACAAACCACTTGACCGTGTTGGATCACTTTCAGTGCCTGATGTAACGAAGAACCCGGAATGATCGGGAGGTTCGGTCTGCTGATTGTACGTTGGACTATATTGTTCCTGTTCGCCAACGTCCTGTAACACCACATTCTCGGTCGGTTGTAGATCGACGGGACCATCAATGCTTAGGCCGAATTGAGGAAGGTTTATCACTTCATTCGGCTCCTCCACTTTGATTTGAATCGCCTTCTGATGTCTCGCTTGTTGTAGTCTAAATGTGCCGTCATCTTGCGATAAAGCATACACAATGTCGAGCGGTTGGAATTTCTCATTTAATTGCTGCTCTTTTGGTCGGTCATCAAAGCCTCGATTTCTGCGCCTTCCGTACATTGCAAGTGGGGTAGGGCTACCGCGTGGTGGAGGGGCGCGTGTAGGGGAAGTTCTTCTCGGCGATCGAGTATCATAATGTCGTTTGTCCTCATGACGGAAGTCGCCTGGGTCTTGTTGTTCGCCACTGAAATCCTGGTGTCTTGAGGAACCAGCGTCGTGCTGACTGGGATAGAGATCGGCTGGTGGCGAGGGGGGGCCATGATAAGGTTCCGCAAGGGGCCTCGGTTTGAATCGTTTACTTGACCCTTCTGCAGAGTCTTCGCTCACTGCTGGGTTATAATTGGCATCGTAGCGATCCTCGTAACCTTTAGCTACACGTACGGGTCGGTACTCTTCAGAGTCGACATCATTGTCGTTTTTTCCATATGTCTTATACGGGGGTGCCACAGCGACCGGCCGATATAAGTCGTCGTTTGGTGGCGGATCAAACTTTGACCCACTTTTATCATATGGAATGAATACCGGACTGTTTCTTGTCGCTGCCGGCTTTTTGAGCGAGCGATTTTCGCGTGGGATTAGAGCATCCGGAACGCGAGACGCAATCTCGTCCTTGTCCCTCGCTGAGAACATGTAGGGGAAAAAAGAAACACAAGTGCAATATACTTAGCTTAAACTTCTACTAATAGGCATCCATTTAAATCTTGTTACCTTTTCGGTCGCCTTCAATGGCGCCGCCGCCACCATCGGCTGACGAGAGGAAAGGACTAAGATCACCCGGATAGCTTGTGGGAGGGCGGGGGGGTGATTGGCCGAACTGTGGGATGGCGTAGTTGCCTGGGCCAAACGGTGGCGACCCTGCGCTCGCCGCATTGCCCACCTCTGCATACTCTACTTGCCGGGGGTCTGTTGAACAGAGACAGAAAACAGAAAAGACAAGACAGACAGTGGGCTGGTTGTCAGTAGGGTTGAAAAATCGGGGTTAGTGTACCCATGGCAACGCTCGCAAAGCGAACGCCTGAGCAAAGAAGAGGTAGGGCAATCGGAATCAAAGTAGAAGAAAAGAAGCTTGGAATATGAAGAAAAAGATAAAAAGGCAGCAGAAGGTAGTTGTAATGGCAAGGATAGCGCGTACGATGGTAGGAGACCTGTTCTTAGCATATAGAAAGTCAGGCATCGCAAGCAAGGTAGGCAATACGGCGAGGTCAACTCTTCTCAGGAACGACCAAAGGGAATCGGACGCCAGAATTATATCAAAACCGATGAAGAACACTCCAGGAAATTTGAAATAATATATCAATAACTACGTTGGTGTCATACTTAGTAGTGATCATTTGTCCAATCTGTTCTTATTAACTTACACCAAGGGTTTTATTTTGCTTCAGTATATCAGGTCATATCAAGTTGTCATGCGGTAGAAATTTACCACTCCTTAGAGAAAAACTGTTTTTCAATGCTTGTCATGTGTGCATGACCAGTTTTTTTTCTTTATTAGTAAATTACATTTCTTCAAACATTTTTCTTAACGTTAATCCTTTCTTTAACGTGCAACTAGCAAATCAGCCTTACCTTTAAACAAGCCGACATTGCTGGTAAGTGGGGTTTCGCTAAATGCTCAATCGTTGCATGCAATATTCTTGTGATATGTTACATACAGTCTAAGATCAAATAATTTCTGCATGATATACATCGCAAAACCAGTTCACTTTGTTTTCTAGGTAAGTAGACACCTACGAATGTTTGCTGACTCTGGGATAGATACTCGAAATTCAAATGCACTCAAAAATAAGAGCCTAATATTAGGTCCGCAGTGCATTTTAGGTAATACAGAGCACCTTAGGCTGACAATAACCAAAAACGTATTCCGAGGCATTGAAGATATCCTAGCCATAACTGCACATCGAGACAACTGGAAGCCTGCCAAGTTGCTACGTTTGCCATTGTAGTAGGTTTTTTTTTGTTTAATTATCGGCTACCACTATTGCAGTTCTTAAAAGGGTAGCAGCGCGTAAAGAATTAATGTGATTTAAGGATATCTTCAAATCGCCTTCGTTATTCGCGCATAAACTGGGTGACGTAAAATATTGGGTATACCATCCAGAAATCGAACTCACGTCCTAAGTAAAATGCTTATATAACATTAGTAAAATAACGACACAATTGCCCTTCCACTGATATTGTCTAACGAGGTCTTGCAGTCTACTCTGATAAGAAAAACAGGTAGGTTAAATATCTAGCTAAGCGTCAACAGGTAAAGGCTTGAAAAAAACGGAATCCTGCTTGCAGAAACAGGACCCCTGAAATAGGAACCCTGTCCGATGTCACTGCAGACAAGACGGAACTACAAGAACCTCAACGATACGACCGACGCTGACAATTGGATCGCCGGTCTCTATTTCGACTAGATTACATGCATACGATCGAAGCCATCTTAGCTAGGATTTCAATCCAAATTATGGAACTTACCACTTGTGATTGGCTTGTGATTGACGTAGCTGGTTTCTAAGAGAAACAGCTACGTAACGGACCAACCCTGACTGCGGCAGATGTTATGAAATAAGATTTGCTACTTCGATTACCTGTACGCACTCTCATTTCCTGTTGACTAGATACATTAGAGCAATCTACTGCGATCAAAAACAACGCTACAAAACAAATATATACATATATCTTTTTCTCTCGATTACAAGGAATAGAACTATTGCTGTCATATATGCGTCTGTAAAGCATGCTACACTGCACAAACGCGCAATTATTGTAGCAAAAAACCAACAAAGACAACGGTGGCACGAAGACTTGATTGAAAATTAATGGGATTTTATTTTGCTGAAATAATAGACATTGCTATGTAGCATCTACCAGGGCATAGTGAAATTCTTGGTGTTGATGTCTATATTAGTTCCAGCATAGCGATATAAACACACAAGAGCGCACCATTACCACCATTAAATCGTAAAGCCAGCTGAGCCAAGCTGGGGCAGTCAGTCAACACGTTGTTTTTAGCTTGTTTTTGTCATTGTTAGCTGACATAATTGTTTTGGTTGCCTCCATCTCTTGCTGCTATTATATAATCCACATAGGTACGAAGTGGGTGGTAAAAGGTAATAATAGCCGCATTGTGACATATGAAATTCCTATTTTAACTCAGAACATCTTTTATTTGATCTCTTTGCATTACAATCTAATATACTTTTATATATGTAAATCTATAAATTAGATTTGTATTGAAAGTCGCATTTTTTTGTATTGCAGTATGAAAGTATTGCAAACCATCACACCACGTTTAAATAAGAAGTTATACGAGCTTTTCCTGCGCATATCGGAAAATGAATGTTATTAGTAGCAATGAGAGTCAGTATACTGTATTAAAACTACTCATCGTAGATAGTATTCTGGACGTTTGCTTACCAACTGCTCGATAAAACACTTCGCATGTCAGGACTGCCGCAGCGTCTGTTGATTTTAAGGTCTTGCGGCACGTATACGTAGTATAAAGCAACCAGCTAAAGGGAAACTGCAGCTCATGCAGGTACATTTCAATGCATTATACGCGTATATATTACCCTTGTATGAAGCATTTCCAAGAATGGCGACAGATCATATTCAATGCCTATTCCCATGAAAAGATAAGGCGAGAGAAGCTGCCAGCTGCGGTGTTTAAGTTATCAAGGAATCACCTTGACATCATCTTGCTTTCATTGTCCTGTCACTGTTGCTATTATTTCCACTAACCATACAATTACTTCTATTGCTAGCACTATTTCTGCTTAAATGAACAACGATCGATAGCGTCGACAGCGATGCTGTTAGATACATGTTTTGCTGATTAGGACAAGACTAATCGACGCTATTTACTGCCCCCGATCCAGCTACGTCGAACCAACAACCTTCCTTCTATATTTTTCAGTGTCTGCGCTGTCTTTCTGATCATCAGTAAACCCGTGTCCGCTAGCATCTCTGTCAGCATGGGCGACTCACCAGTTAACGCCCATCGGCAGGGTATCTACCACTGACTTGTTCAGCAATAGTGCTAAATTTTACTTGGTCCATTTGACGTTACAGTACGAGACGACATCACCACTAACGGTTTAAGCTCCGCGAAAACAACAACGACGGCAATAACAAGAAGCACAGCGTCAATTGGTCGATAGATCGATTGGCAATAGCGCAAACGCTAGACAACAACCAACGCTACAATAAATTAGAACGATTAACAGTTCTTCTCAAGAATATCGCCAGCCAGATCGCTAGCCAACAATCCTCCTGCCACCATTCATTCCCCCCCCCCCCTACCTACTGGTAGCAAGAGGTCCTGCTGACTAGTTTTCGGAGCAGCAAACGACAACTCCATTAGCCACGGCATCGGCATAAGCAGCAGTAACCGCGTCGATGATAACAGACGCCACAGGACGTTCAAACAATCCCGATACCGTATTTTAATACATAATAACATCACCAAAGGCGACATGAAGCATTGCTATAGCAATGACAAAAGCGCTAGCTGCGGGAGAGTATTCATAGCATCGAACGAAATAATGAAATTATTCCCAGCATACCATCTTTATTCGCGATTCGTTTGCAGCAGGAGGTGGAGGATGGATGGGGAAGGGGCACGTGTGAGTATCACAGCCTATATCTGGGCATTGATCAAGATGGTGGTAATGATAGATATAGTTAGTATGTTGAGCGTGACCTTGGGCGCTAGCGTTTCTTCCTTGCGTGCTATTTCTATATTACAGTAACGGTCATTTACCCCATCTACCCACGCCGTGTCCAGTCCAGAGTTGTCAATCCTGTCAAAAATGGACACAATCCATGTGTGTATCTGTGATTTGAGTGTATACATGGCTGTACTTACGCTTTACTCAGTGCCAACACGTGATTTGCTGTTCACTTCCTTCTGGTATTGCAGACGAAGCCGAAGGCGGTATGGCCTGCGGTTAGAAAGAAAACCCCGACTCTTGTCCCTGTGAATGCTGTATGTTTTCTATCAACATAGCGCAGATTTACTAAAAAATAGAGAAAATTAGGAATTGAGTCTGTTAGGGTACTCATTAGAACACAATGTCATTTAGACGGTTGACTAAATCGCTGGCCGCTGGCCGCTGGTCGCTGGTTGTTGATTGGAGCTATTGCTGCGATTTGTATGCCCCATTAGTACAAAACGTGGTCCTTCTACCTGTACGTATAGGACTTAATCTTGAAATATTGCAACTCTCAGACTCATGTCCCTAAATATATTAAACGTAAAAAGGTTTTCTCAGGTGACACTTTGACATAGGACATCCATGCAATGGGTAAGTTCACGTCTACTGCGTTCATTCGAGACAATTTCATGTGTATTTGTCATTCTCCAGTCATTTTCCAGAAAAAGTAATAAAGAGAGACCTTGGCTAAAATCCAGCCAGTTTAATCTTGATGTATTATTGCCATTACTATGATTAAAGGTGTTTTAGAACAATTTCTTATGTTAACCTATTACAGACCTCTGCTTTTTAGCCACCACGGTCTGGTCATCGTAAACAGTGGTTAAAACCCTAGTATATCTCAAATGTAAAGTTTAGGCCCTCTCGGCCCTGTTGAACCCTTATTCTATATATA